>NW_024055734.1:1490064-1549768 GCF_902713615.1 Scyliorhinus canicula
GACAGAGAGAGAGAGACAGAGAGGGAGAGACAGAGAGAGAGAGACAGAGAGAGACAGAGAGGAGAGACAGAGAGAGAGATACAGAGAGAGAGACAGAGAGAGAGAGACAGAGAGAGAGACAGAGGAGAGAGGAGAGAGTTTGAGAGAGAGACAGAGAGAGAGACAGAGAGAGACAGAGAGAGAGAGAGACAGAGAGGGAGAGACAGAGAGAGAGACAGAGAGAGAGACAGAGAGAGAGAGAGAGACAGAGAGAGAGATATATATATACAGAGAGAGAGAGATACAGAGAGACAGAGACAGAGAGAGAGACAGAGAGAGACAGAGACAGAGAGAGAGAGAGACAGAGAGAGAGAGAGAGAGAGACAGAGAGAGAGAGAGAGACAGAGAGAGAGAGACAGAGAGAGTTTGAGAGAGAGTTTGAGAGAGAGACAGAGAGAGAGAGAAGAGAGACAGAGACAGAGAGGGGGAGGCAGAGAGTGAGAAAGAGAGACGGAGAGAGAGAGACAGAGAGAGAGAGACAGAGAGAGAGTGTTTGAGAAAGTGACAGAGAGAGACAGACAGAGAGAAGAGAGAGAGAGAGAGAGAGACATAGAGAGAGAGACCCCTCTCTCTCTCTGTCTCTCTCTCTGTCTCTCTCTCTGTCTCTGTATGTCTCTCTCTTTGTCTCCCCTCTCTCTCTGTCTCTGTCTGTCTCTCTCTCTGTCTCTCTCTCTCTGTCTGTCTCACTCTCTCACTCTCTCTCTCTCTGACTCCCCCTCTCTCTATCTCTCTCTGTCTATGTCTGTCTCACTCTCTGCCTCCCCCTCTCTGTCTCTGTCTCTCTCTCTGTCACTCTCTATCTCTCTCTGTCTCTGTCTCTGTCTCTCTCTCCGACTCTGTCACTCTCTATCTCTCTCTGTCTCTGTCTGTCTCACTCCCTGCCTCCCTGTGGGAGCCAGGTATTTCAAATACACTTAATATCGGTAAAAAGCTGCTTAAAGCATGAATATTAATTCCCAGTTTGAAAATGAAAGAAACATACAATTTCCAAACTCAGGCATGAGTTTGCGAAACGCAGAAGTCTGATAAAAACATTACATTTTTTCAAGGACAAGGGTTGAATCCATGGCAACGAGGAATAAGAATGAACGAATTGCATGATTCTCACGCCATTTGAGATTAGGGTAAATCACATCCCACGATTATACTGAAACATTTTAGACTGTGTTGCCTTGATTTTAATAAATGGACAGTTAAAACATCAAATCAAATATAATATATATATTTGATTCCAACATTAAAAGACAGTTTGAATTATATTTTCGGAATATTCCTCGCACAGTATGATGAGATAACACAAAGCCTCCACTGTTACAGCAGTCAGGTTAATATGAGGTCTCCATTGTGGTCAACATTACACCAGTTTTTGCTGGTTTTGATAAAGCACAATATCCCATGAGACATATACAGACAAGCAACAACTGGAAGTAATGTTACATATTGAAGATGGACGGCTTGTTATCAAATCAAATGTTTTTGAGTCTAACTCAAACCAATTAGGATTATATTGGGGTGTGATCGGATCGCTTAAGATCTGGGCAGCACGGTAGCATGGTGGTTAGCATCAATACTTCACAGCTCCAGGGTCCCAGGTTCGATTCCCGGCTGGGGCACTGTCTGTGCGGAGTCTGCACGTCCTCCCCGTGTGTGCGTGGGTTTCCTCCGGGTGCTCCGGTTTCCTCCCACAGTCCAAAGATGTGCGGGTTAGGTGGATTGGCCAGGCTAAATTGCCCTTAGTGTCCTAAAAAATAATGTTAATGGGGGTTGTTGGGTTACGGGTATAGGGTGGATACGTGGGCTTGAGTAGGGTGATCATTGCTCGGCACAACATCGAGGGCCGAGGGGCCTGTTCTGTGCTGTACTGTTCTAAACTTCTGAAGACAGATATGAAATAGTATATCCATGGATGATTTGGCCACCATTTTAGAGAGAAAGACAGAAAGGAAAAGCAGAGAGAAAGAGAGGAAAAGAGGAAGAGAGACAAAGAGAGAAAGACAGAGAGAGCCAGAAAGTAAAGGAAGAGAATTAGAAAAGAGTTCTGTATTATATATTTCATTTTCAGACTTTGACTTCAGACTTTGACTTTTAAAGTTGTGTTCGTGCTATTGTCTCAGAAGGTAATTCCTGTGATTCTTTGAAGAAAATCAAATTGTCTACAAACTACCTTTTAAATGATTTTCAAGTTGTAACCAATGAACTCCAAATAAAACAATTCTTATTTGCACCTGACAAGTTTTTAACTTGAATTTCTACGGAGTTTCAGCAATGCACAAGAACAACCGGTAACCTTGAATTGAATTGAAGCTCTACTTCACAATCTGAAGTTCCTTTAACTTGGCGTAGTCGGCAGGAGGGAGGAGGAGTTCTGATTCGACCTTCGGAGAGGTTCGGAATGTTTCGTGAGAAATCGGAGGAGGATCAGGCGACGACGGAAGCTTCGGGAATAATCGGAAGAGATCGGAAGACTGTCGGAATCCACGGCTAGACTGGGGTAAGAAATATCTTTATCACCCATTAAAAGTCTTAAAGCCGCATCAATCAGTGCTTCGACCCCTGAAAAGGACATTTTTATAGACTGTGTTAAATCAATCAGGTGCCGGTTGTTCAGACTAACGCAGCCTACACACAAAAAGTTAAGTGAAAGGTTGAATTTATGGCTGATCAAGATGAAAGTATAGATTTAGACCCTTTAGAAGGCAAAAAAATACTCCCTACGACGATATAAGGAGGATCTGGGATACCAGATGTTTCCTTTGAAGATATGTTCCAATAGGTAATAGGGATTGAACTAATTATGTAGATGGTAACAGAGGTTGTAAATGTATGATGGATCGCTTAGAAAGAGTTATGCGCTCAAGGATAACAGGCATACCTAACTTCAGAAATAACAAAACATTCAAAGACCAATGGTTCTCAGAATATATGTATTTATATGCTGCTGAAAATGGAACTTATTTTATTTGTGATGATAAAGCATATCAGCACGGCAGCATTGTGGAGAGCGCAGTTACTTCACAGCGCCAGGGTCCCAGGTTCGATTCCGGCTTGGGTCACTGTCTGTGCGGAGTCTGCACGTTCTCCCCGTGTTTGCGTGGGTTTCCTCCGGGGGCTCCGGTTTCCTCCCACAGTCCAAAGATGTGCAGGTTAGGGTTAATTGGCCGTGATAAATTGCCCTTAGTGTCTAAAATTGCCCTTAGTGTTGGGTGGGGTTACTGGGTTATTGGGATAGGGGGAGGTGTTGACCTTGGGTAGGGTGCTCTTTCCAAGAGCCGGTGCAGACTCGATGGGCCGAATGTCCTCCTTCTGCACTGTAAATTCTATGATGATATCCCTGGCTCCCAAGATCCTGGTCAGGATCTTGCTATTTAGGATACATTGTACCCGCCATTCGTCATGTGACTAATCTCCCTCATGTTTCAGAAGTGGCTGCTCGGAGAAATAAACGTTCCATCACCTTAAGCGATGCAATTTATGCTAGAATCCTTCCTTCCTATTGGGAAATAAGGACGGAGAACGAGTTGAATGAAATAACAACCATCGTACAAAATGTAGCTGATTTCACCGCCACTGCCCTAGATAAAATCTCTGACGAAATGCCAGCAATGAGAACCGTGGTATTACAAAATTGAATGGCCCTTGACTATGTGCTAGCCGAAAAAGGTGGCACGTGCCCCCTGATTGGTGCAGAACGTTGCACTTTCATTCCCGATAACTCTGAAGAAGTTAAAGATTTGGCATTACACATCCAAAAAGAAATCAAAACACTTGATCCACCCCAAGTTATTTCTCTCTGGGATAGAGTTTGCGAGTGGCTGGGACACACTGGAATGTCCACAATGAGAATAATCCTATTCTCCTGTGTAGCTGGATTCATCGTTTACATAACATACCAATTTGCTAAGTGCATCAAAGAACTATTCGCTAAGCACAGGGGACAGACTGTCAGAATGATTCACACTAACCCTACTGCACCCCCAATTGATGAATTTGAGATGAAATACTATTGTTGAAATGTGACTGATCAGTCAATTATTTGACTGTATTATTAACATATTGTGTAATTTATTAATACTGAATCTGTAGTATCGAATTTGATTAAATTATTATTTGTTATTTTGTAATAATGATTCTTTAAGAATTTTAATGATTATTGTTGAAATGCTTGTGTGCATTGTATTGTTTAAAACTGCAAATATGAATGAGTTATTCTTTGCGCTTTGCAGCAGGGTAGCATAGTGGTTAGCACAATCGCTTCACAGCTCCAGGGTCCCAGGTTCGATTCCGGCTTGGGTCACTGTCTGTGCGGAGTCTGCACATCCTCCCCGTGTGTGTGTGCGTGGGTTTCCTCCGGGTGCTCCGGTTTCCTCCCACAGTCCAAAGATGTGCAGGTTAGGGTGGATTGGCCGTGATAAATTGCCCTTAGTGTCCAAAATTGCCCTTAGTGTTGGGTGGGGTTGCTGGGTTATGGGGATAGGGTGGAGGTGTTGACCTTGGGTAGGGTGCTCTTTCCAAGAGCCGGTGCAGACTCGATGGGCTGAATGGCCTCCTTCTGCACTGTAAATTCTATGATCTATGACAGTTAGAACATCGAATTAAATATATTTGATTCCAACATTCTCAAAACATAGCAAGTTGTAGAGGCAGCATAATTCACTTTACTAGATTAAAACAGACAGTTTGATTTACATTTTTCAAGTCAATGTCCAGCATGGCATGATGGGATAACATGAAGCCTCCATTGTTACAATAGTCAAGTCAGCATAAAACCAGTTTTTGCTGGTAAAGATAAAGCACAATATCGCATTCTTTAACATGGACAAGTGTGAAGGTAGGCAACAATTAGAAGTAATGTTACATATTGAAGATGGACAGCTTGCCATCAAATCAAATGTGTTTGAGTCCCAAACCAATTAGGATTATATTGGGGTGTGATCAGATGACTTAAGACAGATATCAAACAGTCTAACTGAAGAGTTTTGTTCCACCATTTGTCGGTTAGTTTTAGGTTAGGTTAGGGTAGGTAGCTTCAGTTAGTGTTTCTGGGTAAGTTTTGAGTAGGATAGAATCATCTATACTTTGATCTGAACTATTCACTGTCTCTCTGTATTCATATTTCATTTTCAGACTTTGACTTTTAATGTTATAGTTCGAGCTTTGCCTGAGAAGATAATTCCTGCGATTCTTTGAAAGCTTCAAATTGTCTCCGAATTGCCTTTTCAGTGACTTTCAAATTGTAATCAATAGAAGACAAATAAAACAATTCTTATTTTGCACCTGAGATGTTTTCACTTAAATTTCGACTGAGTTCCAGTCATCGCAAGTGGAGCTGGCAACCTGAATGGTTTCAAAATCCTCCAACAACTGGCACTGTCGAATCCTGCACACTTGACGATAAACGTACATACATTTTAAAACATCAAACAGGCAAACATTTACAATACAGACCATATTAGTTCTTTGCCTTCCACTATCGAACCTGCTTCTCTTCAATACATTGGGGATAAACCTTCGGCTATCACGTTTTCATGTCCTGCACATGTAGAACATAGAATATAGAACATAGAACATAGAACATTACAGCGCAGTACGGGCCCTTCGGCCCTCGATGTTGCGCCGACCTGTGAAACCATCTGAAGCCTATCTGACCTACACTATTCCATTTTCATCCATATGTCTATCCAGTGACCACTTAAATGCCCTTAAAGTTGGCGAGTCTACTACTGTTGCAGGCAGGGCGTTCCACACCCCTACTACTCTCTGAGTAAAGAAACTACCTCTGATATCTGTCCTATATCTACCACCCCTCAATTTAAAGCTATGTCCCCTCGTGTTGGTCATCACCATCCGAGGAAAGAGACTCTCACTGTCCACCCTATCTAACCCTCTGACTATCTTATATGTCTCTATTAAGTCACCTCTCAGCCTTCTTCCTCTCTAACGAAAACAACCTCAAGTCCCTGAGCCTTTCCTCGTAAGACCTTCCCTCCATACCAGGCAACATCCTAGTAAATCTCCTCTGAACCCTTTCCAAAGCTTCCACATCCTTCCTATAATGTGGTGACCAGAACTGCACGCAGTACTCCAGGAGCGGCCGCACCAGAGTTATGTACAGCTGCAGCATGACCTTGTGGCTCCGAAACTCAATCCCCCTACTGATAAAGGCTAGCACACCATATGCCTTCTTAACAGCCCTATTAACCTGGGTGGCGACTTTCAGGGATTTATGTACCTGGATGCCGAGATCTCTCTGTTCATCTACACTACCAAGAATCTTGCCATTAGCCCAGTACTCTGCATTCCTGTTACTCCTTCCAAAGTGAACCACCTCACACTTTTCCGCATTAAACTCCATCTGCCACCTCTCAGCCCAGCTCTGCAGCTTATCTATGTCCCTCTGTATCCTATAACATCCTTCAGCACTATCCACAACTCCACCGACCTTCGTGTCATCTGCAAATGTATTGAATTATTGAAGTATTGAATTAAATGGCTGTAACAATAAACTCCATCAAAACAACCTGGCATTTTCTTGAATTACTAGAGAAACTTCAATGGATTACAATCAGTGCAAAGAATAATAATAACAATAATCGCTTTTTGTCACAAGTAGGCTCAAATGAAGTGACTGTGAAAAGCCCCTAGTCGCCACATTCCGGCACCTGTTCGGGGAGGCCGATAGGGGAATTGAACCCACGCTGCTGGCCTTGTTCTGCATTGCAAGCCAGCTGTTTCTCCCACTGTGCGAACATATAATTGTGACAGCTGAATTGGTGGGAACATAAATGTTAAAATGTTGCACAGACAGCACTCAAAGTCTCCTTTTCAATTGAATACTTCCTCTGGTGATCATTAATTTTTTTGTTGGAAAATACCCAACAGGCCGAGCTCTATCCCTTCATCGTCTTCTTACAAGAGTACGGCACCTGAACCCATATCAATGGCATTGATACCCACCTTGAATGGGGTGGCCAACACAGGAGCGGTGATAAACACAGCCTTCAGACAGTCAAGATTATTGCCCCAACTTCTCAATGTAGTCCTCCAATCGTGGGATAGGATGATTCTTTATTTGTAAATGCATTAACCTTTCTATAGTCCACACACAACCATTGAGTGCCGTCCGGTATAATGACCATCACAATGGGTGAGCTCCATTGGCTGCAACCCACTTCAGTTATGCTGTTTTCCAGCATACTTTCATAGAATATAGATTACATAGAACAGTACAGCACAGAACAGGCCCTTCGGCCCTCGATGTTGTGCCGAGCCATGATCACCCTACTCAAACCCACGTATCCACCCTATACCGTAACCCAACAACGCTCACCCTTTAACCTTACTTTTTTAGGACACTACGGGCAATTTAGCATGGCCAATCCACCTAACCCTGCACATCTTTGGACTGTGGGAGGAAACCGGAGCACCCGGAGGAAACCCACGCACACACGGGGAGGACGTGCAGACTCCGCACAGACAGTGACCCAGCCGGGAATCGAACCTGGGACCCTGGAGCTGTGAAGCATTTATGCTAACCACCATGCTACCGTGCTGCCCCTTTCAAATTATTTTTGAACCTATGCCAAATTTCGAGGGTTAAGTCGATCTGGATGTTGTTTAATTGGAACTGCATTTCCCACATCTACATCATGTATGATCATTTGAGTACTTCCCAACTTAGCTCCACAAACGTGCCCACGTGATATCAATAACTCTTTCAGGTCAGACCGTTTTTCCTCTGGAAGGTAACTCAACAATTTATCCCAATTTTTAAGAACGTCCTCGTTATCCAATATAATTTGAGGGATGTCAAATTCAGAGTCATCCGGATTTGGGTCTTCACTTTGAGTTAGAATCACTAAAACCGCCTCCTTTTTCTCTCCTTCCCTTTCTAAATACCTTTTTCAGCATATTCACATGACACACTGGTTGAGTTTTCCTATTATCTGGCGTTCTGAACAAATAATTCACCTCACTCAATTTCCTTTCAATCTGATAAGGCCCCAAAACCGTGCTTTTCAATGTTCACCTTACACTGGTAACAAAACTACAACTTTATCTCCACTGGCAAAACTAAGAGATTCTGATTTCTTGTCCACTTCCTGTTGAATCTCATACCGTGCAGCTTTTAAATATTGTCTCGCCAATTCCCCTGCTCTACTTAACCGTTCATAAGGACATAAGAACTAGGAGCAGGAGTCGGCCATCTGGCCCCTCGAGCCTGCTCCGCCATTCAATGGGATCATGGCTGATCTTTTGTGGACTCAGCTCCACTTTCCGGCCCGAACACCATAACCCTTAATCCCTTTATTCTTCAAAAATCAGTTCAAAGAGACTGAGTTTGGTTGACTCATTAGGCGCATCCCTAATCGCAAACAGCACAAATGGAATTCCTTCATCCCAATCCTCTGGATAATCTTGAAAATCAGCCCACGACATTGTCGACAACGTTTGATGCCGCATTTCGAACTCCGATTCTGGATGGATTTAAACTGTTTCCCTCCTCAGCTATCCATAACCTCCTTGAATAAACTTGCGGCACAATTTAATCCTTGATCCGATTGTATTTCTGTGGGTTGTCCATATCTAGTAAAAAAAAAAGTAACTCCTCTACAATCTTTTAGCTTTAACACACCGTGAAGGAATTGCCTCTGGAGACCTTGTTTGATACATCCATTATAGTCAAAAGATATTGTTCCCACATTTCTTTTTGGGAGGTGGTTCTATTTAATCAATTAAGACCCTTGAAAAAGGTTCCTCAAATGCTGGAATGTGTATTAAGGGCGTTGGCTTTATCACTGCCTGAGGTTTCCCTATCAATTTACATATATGACATGATCGACAAAATTTAACTACTATTTTTATGTAGTCCAGACCAATCAAAATGGTTTTGAATTTTAACTTGAGTTTTCCTTACTCCCAAATGGTCTCCGACTGTCCCACATGTGCAACTCTCTAGAAATGCAGATTACTGCAGATGCTGAAATCTGAAACGAAAGAGAAAATGCTGGACAATCTCCACAGGTCTGGCAGCATCTGTAGGGAGATAAAAGAGCTAACGTTTCGAGTCCGATGACTCTTTGTCAAGGCCTCCTTTCCCTACCCTACCCACATTACCTCTTGATGAACCTCAGCCTACTTTTCATCTGCCTGCGGGTGTAAAAGTCTCAATAGAACATTACAGCGCAGTACAGGCCCTTCGGCCCTCGATGTTGCGCCGACCTGTGAATCCCCTCTAAAGCCCATCTACGCTATTCCCTTATCGTCCATATGCCTATCCAATGACCATTTGAATGCGTTTAGTGTTGGCGAGTCCACTACTGTTGCAGGCAGGGCATTCCACGCCCTCTCTGAGTAAAGAACCTACCTCTGACATCTAGTCCTATATCTATCTCCCCTCAATTTAAAGCTATAAATATTCTGATCAAGACATCATGTTTAAGTTAATAACATTCTGCTATACAGTCAGATTGCTCTTCCGTGTATGTTTCCTGATACAACTGTTTTATTTCTGTACATCCCTGTTGTAACTCTGCCAACTTTCCTAACCTAAAAATATTCGCCTCATCCTCCACCTGCTATTTGTCTTTTCCAATCATCTGATCAGAAATTGTTTCTAATAATTGAACTTCAACTTCTCTCTATGATTTCTCCTCTTGTCTTACCTGTGACTTGCCGACATTGTTTCTACAAACATCCCAGGATATTCGTCCTTTAACAGTCCAGTTCTTTGATTTTTCCACTGGCTTGTGAACCACAGTAGGCATCACTCCCACCTGCGACCCAGCTGTAACATTCCCCAAGATCAACACTATTCCTGGACAATATAGTTTCACCATTACTCCTACCAATGCTTCACCACTCGTGACTGGAACCTCCAGTCTCATATTAAAATAAAATGCCAGGGGGTTGGGAACCTACACAAGGAGTCAGGGAAACAGGGAGGAAGGACAAAAGCAAAAGGTAGAAAAGTGAATAAGGAAAGTAGCTAGTGGTGTTCCTCAGGGATCCGTGTTGGGCCCACAATTGTTCACAATTTACATAGATGATTTGGAGTTGGGGACCAAGGGCAATGTGTCCAAGTTTGCAGACGACACTAAGATGAGTGGTAAAGCAAAAAGTGCAGAGGATACTGGAAGTCTGCAGAGGGATTTGGATAGGTTCAGTGAATGGGCTAGGGTCTGGCAGATGGAATACAATGTTGACAAATGTGAGGTTATCCATTTTGGTAGGAATAACAGCAAACGGGATTATTATTTAAACGATAACATATTAAAGCATGCCGCTGTGCAGAGAGACCTGGGTGTGCTAGTGCATGAGTCACAGAAAGTTGGTTTACAGGTGCAGCAGGTGATGAAGAAGGCAAATGGAATTTTGTCCTTCATTGCTAGAGGGATGGAGTTTAAGACTAGGGAGGTTATGTTGCAATTGTATAAGGTGTTAGTGCGGCCACACCTGGAGTATTGTGTTCAGTTTTAGTCTCCTTAGCTGAGAAAGGACGTACTGGCGCTGGAGGGTGTGCAGAGGAGATTCACTAGGTTCATCCCAGAGTTGAAGGGGTTGGATTACGAGGAGAGGTTGAGTAGACTGGGACTGTACTCGTTGGAATTTAGAAGGATGAAGGGGGATCTTATAGAAACATTTAAAATTATGAAGGGAATAGATAGGATAGATGCGGGCAGGTTGTTTCCACTGGCGGGTGACAGCAGAACTAGGGGGCATAGCCTCAAAATAAGGGGAAGTAGATTTAGGACTGAGTTTAGGAGGAACTTCACCCAAAGGGTTGTGAATCTATGGAATTCCTTGCCCAGTGAAGCAGTAGAGGCTCCTTCATTAAATGTTTTTAAGGTAAAGATAGATAGTTTTTTGAAGAATAAAGGGATTAAGGGTTATGGTGTTCGGGCCGGAAAGTGGAGCTGAGTCCACAAAAGATCAGCCATGATGTCATTGAATGGGTGATTTTAATCTTCACATGGATTGGCAAATCAAATTAGCCACAATCCCATAGAGGAGGAATTCCTGGAGTGTATACGGATGGTTTTCTTGACCAATATGTGGAGGAACCGACGAGAGATCAGGCCATCTTAGACTGGGTACTGTGTAATGAGAAGGGAAACATTACCAATCTGGCTGTACGAGATCCATTGGGGATGAGCGACAATAACACGATAGAATGTTTTGTCAAGGTGGAGAGTGAAGTAGTTAATCCGGAGGCGAGGGTGCTGAATCTTAATAAAGAGAACTATGAGGATATAAGACGTGAGTTGGCCTTGATAGATTGGAGAGAGTTAGTCCAGCCTATCTGTCTTTACATACATTATTGAAGTTTCGCCCTTCTCTCTGCGCTCTATTTTGAAGTCTCGCCTCTCTCTTCCCGTTCTTTATTGAAGAGCCGCCTCTCTCTCCTCTCTTTATTGAGCACAGTAAAAAGTCTGACAACACCAGGTTAACCTCACACAGGTTTGTTTCAAACACGAGATTTCGGAGCGCTGCTCCTTCCTCAGGTAATTGAAGTCTCGCCTCTCTCCCCGCGCTCTTTATTGAAGTCTCGCCTCTCTCTATCTCTGCGCTCTTTATTGAAGTCTCGGCCTCTCTCCCCGCGCTCTTTATTGAAGTCTCGCCCTCTCTTCCCGCGCTCTTTATTGAAGTCTCGCCCTCTCTCCCCGCGCTCTTTATTGAAGTCTCGCCTCTCTCTATCTCTGCGCTCTTTATTGAAGTCTCGTCCTCTCTTCCCGCGCTCTTTATTGAAGTCTCGCCCTCTCTCCCCGCGCTCTTTATTGAAGTCTCGCCTCTCTTCCCGCGCTCTTTATTGAAGTCTCGCCTCTCTCTATCTCTGCGCTCTTTATTGAAGTCTCGTCCTCTCTTCCCGCGCTCTTTATTGAAGTCTCGCCTCTCTCCCCGCGCTCTTTACTGAAGTCTCGCCCTCTCTCCCCGCGCTCTTTATTGAAGTCTCGCCTCTCTCCCCGCGCTCTTTATTGAAGTCTCGCCTCTCTCTATCTCTGCGCTCTTTATTGAAGTCTCGTCCTCTCTTCCCGCGCTCTTTATTGAAGTCTCGCCTCTCTCCCCGCGCTCTTTACTGAAGTCTCGCCCTCTCTCCCCGCGCTCTTTATTGACGTCTCGCCTCTCTCCCCGCGCTCTTTACTGAAGTCTCGCCCTCTCTCTCCTCGCGCTCTTTATTGAAGTCTCGCCTCTCTCTCTCCCCGCGCTCTTTATTGACGTCTCGCCACTCTCCCCGCGCTCTTTATTGAAGTCTCGCCTCTCTTCCCGCGCTCTTTATTGAAGTCTCGCCTCTCTCTATCTCTGCGCTCTTTATTGAAGTCTCGTCCTCTCTTCCCGCGCTCTTTATTGAAGTCTCGCCCTCTCTCCCCGCGCTCTTTATTGAAGTCTCGCCTCTCTCCCCGCGCTCTTTATTGAAGTCTCGCCCTCTCTCCCCGCGCTCTTTATTGAAGTCTCGCCTCTCTCCCCGCGCTCTTTACTGAAGTCTCGCCCTCTCTCCCCGCGCTCTTTATTGAAGTCTCGCCTCTCTCCCCGCGCTCTTTATTGAAGTCTCGCCTCTCTCCCCGCGCTCTTTATTGAAGTCTCGCCTCTCTTCCCGCGCTCTTTATTGAAGTCTCGCCTCTCTCTATCTCTGCGCTCTTTATTGAAGTCTCGTCCTCTCTTCCCACGCTCTTTATTGAAGTCTCGTCTCTCTCCCCGCACTCTTTACTGAAGTCTCGCCCTCTCTCCCCGCGCTCTTTACTGAAGTCTCGCCTCTCTCCCCGTGCTCTTTATTGACGTCTCGCCCTCTCTCCCCGCGCTCTTTATTGAAGTCTCGCCTCTCTCCCCGCACTCTTTATTGAAGTCTCGCCCTCTCTCTCCCCGCACTCTTTACTGAAGTCTCGCCCTTTCTCTCCCCGCGCTCTTTACTGAAGTCTCGCCTCTCTCCCCGCAATCTTTACTGAAGTCTCGCCCTCTCTCTCTCGGCGCTCTTTACTGAAGTCTCGCCCTCTCTCTCTCCGCGCTCTTTATTGAAGTCTCGCCCTCTCTCTCTCTGCGCTCTTTATTGACGTCTCGCCTCTCTCCCCGCGATCTTTATTGACGTCTCGCCTCTCTCTCCGTGATCTTTATTGAAGTCTCGCCCTCTCTCCCCGTGCTCTTTATTAACGTCTCGCCTCTCTCCCCGCGCTCTTTATTGACGTCTCGCCTCACTCCCCGCGCTCTTTATTGACGTCTCGCCTCTCTCCCTGCGCTCTTTATTGACGTCTCGCCCTCTTTCTCTCTGCGCTCTTTATCGAAGTCTCACCTCTCTCCCCGCGCTCTTTATTGAAGTCACGTCATTCTCCCCGCGCTCTTTATTGAAGTCTCGCCCTCTCTCTCCCCGCGCTCTTTATTGAAGTCTCGCCTCTCTCCCCGCGCCCTTTATTGAAGTCTCGTCCTCTCTTCCCGCGCTCATTATTGACGTCTCGCCCTCTCTCTCCGCGCTCTTTATTGAAGTCTCTCCTCTCTCCCCGCGCTCTTTATTGAAGTCTCACACCTCCCTGTGCGATCTTTATTGACGTCTCGCCCTCTCTCCCCGCGCTCTTTACTGAAGTCTCGCCCTCTCTCTCTCTGCGCTCTTTATTGAAGTCTCTCCTCTCTCTCTGCGCTCTTTATTGACGTCTCGCCTCTCTCCCCGCGCTCTTTATTGACGTCTCGCCTCACTCCCCGCGCTCTTTATTGACGTCTCGCCTCTCTCTCCGTGATCTTTATTGACGTCTCGCCCTCTCTCTCTCTGCGCTCTTTATCGAAGTCTCACCTCTCTCCCCGCGCTCTTTATTGAAGTCACGTCATTCTCCCCGCGCTCTTTATTGACGTCTCGCCTCTCTCCCCGCGCTCTTTATTG
Organism: Scyliorhinus canicula; assembly: GCF_902713615.1. Lineage (NCBI taxonomy): Eukaryota > Metazoa > Chordata > Chondrichthyes > Carcharhiniformes > Scyliorhinidae > Scyliorhinus > Scyliorhinus canicula. The sequence continues at coordinate 1,503,962 of NW_024055734.1, forward strand.
AAGTCTCACCCTCTCTCCCCGCGCTCTTTATTGACGTCTCGCCCTCTCTCTCCGCGCTCTTTATTGACGTCTCGCCTCTCTCTCTGCGCTCTTTATTGAAGTCTCGCCTCTCTCCCCGCGCTCTTTACTGACGTCTCGCCCACTCTCTCTCTGTGCTCTTTATTGAAGTCTCGCCCTCTCCCTCCCCGCGCTTTTTATTGAAGTCTCGCCCTCTCTCTCCCCGCGCACTTTATTGACGTCTCGCCTCTCTCCCCGCGCTCTTTATTGAAGTCTCGCCTCTCTCTCCGCGCTCTTTATTGACGTCTCGCCTCTCTCTCCGCGCTCTTTATTGACGTCTCGCCTCTCTCCCCGCGCTCTTTACTGAAGTCTCGCCCTCTCTCCCTGTGCACTTTACTGAAGTCTCCCCTCTCTCCCCACGCTCTTTATTGAAGTCTCGCCCTCTCTCTCTGCGCTCTTTACTGAAGTCTCGCCCTCTCTCTCCGCGCTCTTTATTGACGTCTCGCCTCTCTCTCTGCGCTCTTTATTGACGTCTCGCCTCTCTCTCCCCGCGCTCTTTATTGACGTCTCGCCCTCTCTCTCTGCGCTCTTTATTGACGTCTCGCCTCTCTCCCCGCGCTCTTTATTGAAGTCTCGCCCTCTCTCTCTGCGCTCTTTACTGAAGTCTCGCCCTCTCTCTCTGCGCTCTTTACTGAAGTCTCGCCCTCTCTCTCTGCGCTCTTTACTGAAGTCTCCCCCTCTCTCTCTGCGCTCTTTATTGAAGTCTCGCCCTCTCACTCCGCGCTCTTTATTGAAGTCTCGCCCTCTCCCCACGCTCTTCATTGAAGTCTCGCCTCTCTCCCCGCGCTCTTTATTGAAGTCTCACCCTCTCTTGCTCTGCGCTCTATATTGAAGTCTCTCCTCTCTCCCCGCGTTCTTTATTGAAGTCTCACCCTCTCTCCCCGCGCTCTTTATTGACGTCTCGCCTCTCACCCCGCGCTCTTTCTTGAAGTCACGCCTCTCTCCCCGTGCTCTTTATTGAAGTCTCACCCTCTCCCCGCGCTCTTTATTGAAGTCTCACCTCTCACCCCGTGCTCTTTATTGACGTCTCGCCTCTCACCCCGCGCTCTTTATTGAAGTCACGCCTCTCTCCCCGTGCTCTTTATTGACGTCTCGCCTATCTCTCCGCGCTCTTTATTGACGTCTCGCCTCTCTCTCCGCGCTCTTTATTGAAGTCTCGCATCTCTCTCCGTGCTCTTCATTGAAGTCTCGCCCTCTCTCCCTGCGCTCTTTATTGAAGTCTCGCCTCTCTCCCTGCGCTCTTTACTGAAGTCTCGCACTCTCTCTCCCCGCGCTCTTTATTGATGTCTCGCCTCTCTCCCCGCGCTCTTTATTGAAGTCTCGCCTCTCTCCCTGCGCTCTTTACTGAAGTCTCGCACTCTCTCTCCCCGCGCTCTTTATTGATGTCTCGCCTCTCTCCCTGCGCTCTTTATTGAAGTCTCACCCTCACTCTCCGCACTCTTTACTGAAGTCTCGCCCTCTCTCTCCGTGCTCTTTACTGACGTCTCGCACTCTCTCTCTCCGACTTAACTGAAGTCTCGCACTCTCTCTCTCCGCTCTTTACTGAAGTCTCGCCCTCTCTCTCTGTGTTCTTTACTGAAGTCTCGCCCTCTCTCTCTCCGCTCTTTACTGAAGTCTCGCCCTCTCTCTCTCCACGCTCTTTACTGAAGTCTCGCCCTCTCTCTCTGCGCTCTTTACTGAAGTCTCGCCCTCTCTCTCTCCCCGCTCTTTACTGAAGTCTCGCCTCACTCTCTGCGCTCTTTATTGACGTCTCACCCTCTCTCCCCGCGCTCTTTATTGAAGTCTCGCCCTCTCTCTCCCCGCGCTCTTTATTGACGACTCGCCCTCTCTTCCCGCGTTCTTTATTGAAGTCTCGCCCACTCTCCCCGCGCTCTTTATTGACGTCTCGACACTCTCCCCGCGCTCTTTATTGAAGTCTCGCCTCTCGCCGCAAGTCTCGCCTCTCTCCCCGCTCTCTATATTGACGTCTTGCCTCTCTCCCCGCGCTCTTTATTGATGTCTCTCCCCGCGCACTTTATTGACGTCTCGCTTCTCTCCCCGCGCTCTTTATTGAAGTCTCGCCTCTCTCTGTGCTCTTTACTGAAGTCTCGCCCTCTCTCTCTGCGCTCTTTATTGAAGTCTCGCCTCTCTCCCCGCGCTCTTTATTGAAGTCTCGCCTCTCTCTGTGCTCTTTACTGAAGTCTCGCCCTCTCTCTCTCTGCGCTCTTTATTGAATCCTCGCTCTCTCTCTCTCTCCACGCTCTTTATAAAGTCTCGCCCTCTCACTCTGCGCGCTCTTTACTGAAGTCTCGCCCTCTCTCTCTCTCTCCGCTCTTTTCTGAAGCCTCGCCCTCTCTCTCTCTGCGCTCTTTACTGAAGTCTCGCCCTCTCTCTCTCTCCGCGCCCTTTACTGAAGTATCGCCCTCCCTCTCTCTCCGCTCTTTACTGAAGTCTCGCCCTCTCTCTCTCTCCCCGCTCTTTACTGAAGTCTCGCCCTCTCTCTCTCCGCGCCCTTTACTGAAGTATCCCCCTCCCTCTCTCTCCGCGCTCTTTACTGAAATATCCCCCTCCCTCTCTCTCCGCGCCCTTTACTGAAGTCTCGCCCTCTCTCTCTGCGCTCTTTACTGAAGTCTCGCCCTCCCTCTCTCTCCGCGCTCTTTACTGAAGTATCCCCCTCCCTCTCTCTCCGCGCCCTTTACTGAAGTCTCGCCCTTTCTCTCTCTTTACATAAAAAAGCGCCCACCCACTTTTATTCCTTTGACCGATGGAAACACGTTCTCTCCATCATCCATCTTTGTGGCTCAAATTCATTTGGCACGTCTCTTAACTTTACTGCCAGCAAAGAGATCAGCCCCCACCTCCCTTGTACCAGGGTGATTGAAGTCTTTCCCCTCCGTGAGATTCTTCTAACAAATCTTGTGTAAGTCCTCAGATAACCTTCCAATCCTGTATGGTGCCCGGAATTGCAAAGAATATTCTGGTGAAGTTTTACACACTTTCATAATAGAGTCGGCTGCTAAAGAACAAAGATCATTTTTGTTAAAACCGACCACCTTTCGTTCATGTGCAAGGGAGACAACACCTGCCTATTGTCTGTGGAGATCACTGACTGGTTGGAAAGTGGACTCAGATTAGTCGAAGCGTTGCCATGGAGAATGTGTCAGTTCATTGCAAGACTTGTTTAATGGCAACATCAGGCACCTTGGTTGGATTGGTCAAGGCATTTCCCTCAGCAATGGACCAGAAAATGACTGCCACCTGTTGTGTTGAGCTGAAACAGCGGCAATGTGTATACACGCCCTTTCTGTCAGTGCATTAATACATGTAGCTTCCGTAATACACGAATATGCCACGTTGTGACCTCGACTTACAGTCTTATTTCATTATCAATCTAACCCTTAGCACGTTGAGGATTATGTCGCAAAGGTTCAAACGTATGGATTGTTTTCGTTGGAAAGACGGAGGTTGAGGGGGGGACCTGATTGAGGCCTACAAAATTATGAGAGGTATGGACAGGGTGGATAGCGACAAGCTTTTTCCAAGAGTGGGGGTGTCAGTTACAAGGGGTCACGATTTAAAGGTGAGAGGGGGAAAGTTTAAGGGAGATGTGCGTGGAAAGTTTTTTACGCAGAGGGTGGTGGGTGGCTGGAACGCTTTGCCAGCGGAGGTGGTAGAGGCGGGCACGATAGCATCATTTAAGAGGCATCTAGACAGATATATGAACGGGAGGGGAACAGAGGGAAGTAGACCTTGGAAAATAGGCGACAGGTTTAGATAAAGGATCTGGATCGGTGCAGGCTGGGAGGGCCGAAGGGCCTGTTCCTGTGCTGTAATTTTCTTTGTTCTTTGTTCTATTGTATACTCACATAAAAGGTAGGAGGCTGGGTTTTGACAATGCATTGGTGTGTTGGGCTACGTCTGTACCTTGCTCATTGCAAACAGTGGAAGGGATAACATGAATTGTGGGTTGAGTTTATAAAATCAAGTGTATTAGATCTTCAACTTTGACCAATCATGTGCGTGTATATATTTATTTCAGAGTGAGTGCTGTAACTGGAAGTAGCGATTGAAGATAGTTGATGGAATGGAATGCACTCCAATTGTGCAGAGTGTCAGAGTAACTATTCACTTCCTGTCTAACACTCTTGGTTCCATATACGTCCGTTTTTTAGGAATGTGCCTCTTAGTGGTGTGTGTGCGAATGTGTGTGTGTGTGTGGGTGGGGGCGGAGGGAGGGGGGGGGGGGTTCGGTTGCTAGGAAGGAGTGGCTCCTATCTTCCTAGCGTTGAAATACTTCCAACCTAAAATGTCGGTTAATTTTACTGTCCTACAATTCTGGAAGAATGATGGAGCCTGACATGAAATTGAAGTGTTGCAAATTATTGGACGAGGCTGAACGTCCTTGGGAGTATTTTTTTTTTGTTTTATAAATTTAGACTAGCCAATTCATTTTTTCCAATTAAGGGGCAATTTAGCCTGGCCAATCCACCTACCCTGCACGTCTTTGGGTTGTGGGGCAGTTGACAGGAGCAGGTTGAACCCACGCAGAGACGGGGAGAACGTGCAGACTCCACACGGAGAGTGACCCAGAGCCGGGACCGAACCTGGGACCTCGGCGCCGTGAGGCAATTTTTACTCACCCCTCATTGTACTCCCCATCGCAGCCAGTGCAGAGTAGGAACGGGGAGAGTTTAGATCTGACCCCATTTGTTACTTGCCCCTGAGTTGTGAGATCCGGGTGAGGTTTAGACTGCGTTCCGTTTTGTTTCAAAAGAGTAGACAGGATTGAATGAGGGTGTGCACGGAGAGGTGATTCATTACAAAGCTTGAATAAATAGACGACATAGAAACTCAGTGATTGGCACTGGTGCTTCACGGCATCAGGGACATATATTCCATTCCCGGCTTGGGTCACTGTCTGTGCGGAGTCTGCACGTCCTCCCCGTGTCTGCGTGGGTTCCCTCCGGGTGCTCCGGTTCCCTCCCACAATTGAAATGAAAATGAAAAATGAAAATGGCTGATTGTCAGGAGTAGGCTTCAAATGAAGTTACCGTGAAAAGCCCCTAGTCGCCACATTCCGGCGCCTGTCCGGGGAGGCTGGTACGGGAATCGGACCGTTGCTGCTGGCCTGCTTTCAAAGCCAGCGATTTAGCCCAGTGTGCTAAACCAGCCCCTAATTCCTCAATGACGTGCTTGTTAGGCGAATTGGACCTTCTGAATTCTCACTCCGTGTACCCGAACAGGCGCCGGAGTATGGCGACTAGGGGCTTTTCACAGTAACGTCATTGCCGTGTTAATTTACACGTGACACTAATACAGATTATTATTCTTAAGGTTCTGTTAGAGCTGCTGTGCCTGATTTGTTGTCTATTTTTCAGCATCCAAACCTACCTGATTCTGAATCCAGCATCAGATATAATTCTACCAGGAGAGCCATTTTCACTGATACGTCATTTCCCTTCCGTCCGCGTGCAGTGGGGATTTCTACACACATCACAAATGGAAAGTTAGTCATTTTACTGAATCAAACTACAATGCCACATATCTGGTTCCCGGACACCACCTTGGCCCATTCCGCTCTGTACATACCACAAGCCCACAAGACATCGGAGCAGAATTAGGCCATTCGGCCCATCGAGTCCGCTCTGCCATTCGATCACGGCTGATAATTTCTCACCCCCCATCCTCCTGCCTTCTCCCCATAACCCCCGATCCCCTTATTAATCAAGAATCTATCTATCTCCCGTGGGGCATCACGGTAGCATTGTGGATAGCACAATCGCTTCACAGCTCCAGGGTCCCAGGTTCGATTCCCGGCTTGGGTCACTGTCTGTGCGGAGTCTGCACATCCTCCCCGTGTGTGTGCGTGGGTTTCCTCCGGGTGCTCCGGTTTCCTCCCACAGTCCAAAGATGTGCAGGTTACGTGGATTGGCCAGGCTAAATTGCCCTTAGTGTCCAAGATTGCCCTTAGTGTTGGGTTACTGGGTTATGGGGATAGGGTGGAGGTGTTGACCTTGGGTAGGGTGCTCTTTCCAAGAGCCGGTGCAGACTCGATGGGCCGAATGGCCTCCTTCTGCACTGTAAATTCTGTAAGACCATGATAAAGACACTCAGTGATTTGGCCTCCACAGCCTTCTGCGGCAAAGAGTTCCACAGATTCACCACCCTCTGGCTGAAGAAATTCCTCCTCATCTCTGTTTTAAAGGATCGTTTAGTCTGAGATGGTCAATCCTCTGCTTCTAGTTTCTCCTACGTGGAAACATCCTCTCCACGTCCACTCTATCCCAGGCCTCGCAGTATCCTGTAAGTTTCAATAAGATCCCCCCTCATCCTTCTAAACTCCCAACGAGTACAGACCCAGAGTCCTCAACCGTTCCTCATACGACAAGCTCTTCATTCCAGGGATCGTTCTTGTGAACCTCCCTCTGGACCCTTTCCAAGGCCCAGCACATCCTTCCTTAGATACGGGGCCCCAAACTGCTCACAATACTCCAAATGGGGTCTGACCAGAGCCTTATACAGCCTCAGAAGTCCATCCCTGGGATTAAAATAGAGAGATGCTTGCTGATCAGCACAAACACAATGGGCTAAAGGGCTTCTTTCTGCCTCGACTCGTCTCTGGTTCTGTGTAATTATGGTTTGCCTTTGATGCTCTTTTACGAAATGTGTCCATGTTAGGAAGCATGATGGTTTCTGTGATGTGCTTGGCAAGATCTCATTTCAGATTCATCGTGTGAAGGAAACATGAGTAATGGCAATAAAGCTTTGTTTCATACAAGGGATCTCTCTTTCTCTCTCCCCACTCTCACTCTCTCTATCTCTCTCTCTCTCTCACATTCTCTCTTGCTCTCTCTCTGTCTCTGCCTTTGTCTCTTTCCCTTGCTCTCTCTCTCTGTCTCTCTCTCTCTCTCTCTCTCTGTCTCACTCTCTCTCTCTCTCTCTGTCTCGCTCTCTCTCTGTCTGCTTCTGTCTCTTTCCCTTGCTCTCTCTCTGCCTCACTGTCTCAATGTCTCTCTATCTTTCGCTTGCTCTCTCTCTCTCTATCTCACTCTCTGTCTGTCTCTCGCTCTCTCTATTGCTCTCTCTCTGTCTGCTTCTGTCTCTTTCCCTTGCTCTCTCTCTGCCTCACTGTCTCAATGTCTCTCTATCTTTCGCTTGCTCTCTCTCTCTCTCTCTCTCTCTCACTCTCTGTCTGTCTCTCTCTCTCTCTCTCTCTCTCTCTCTCTGTGTCTGTCTCTCACTCTCTCTCTTGCTCTCTCTCTGTCTGGCTCTGCCTCTTTCCCTTGCTCTCTGCCTCACTGTCTCAATGTCTCTCTATCTTTTTCTTGCTCTCTCTCTCTATCTCACTCTCTGTCTGTCTCTCTCTCTGTCTGTCTCTCTCTCTCTCTCTCAGTCTGCTTCTGTCTCTTTCCCTTGCTCTCTCTCTGCCTCTGTCTCAATGTCTCTCTATCTTTCGCTTGCTCTCTCTCTCTCTTTATCTCACTCTCTGTCTCTCGCTCTCTCTCTATCTCACTCTCTGTCTGTCTCTCGCTCTCTCTCTCGCTCTCTCTGTCTGGCTCTGTCTCTTTCCCTTGCTCTCTCTCTGCCTCACTGTCTCAATGTCTCTCTATCTTTCGCTTGCTCTCTCCCTGTCTCACTCTCTCTGTCTGTCTCTCGCTCTCTCTTGCTCTCTCTCTGTCTGTGTCTGCTTCGGTCTCTTTCCCTTGCTCTCTCTCTCTCTCTCTCTCTCTCACTGTCTGTCTCTCTCTCTCTCTCTGTCTGGCTCTGTCTCTTTCCCTTGCTCTCTCTCTGCCTCACTGTCTCAATGTCTGTCTATCTTTCGCTTGCTCTCTCTCTCTCTCTCACTCTCTGTCTGTCTCTCTCTCTCTGTTTGTCTCTCTCTCTCTCTCTGTCTGCTTCTGTCTCTTTCCCTTGCTCTCTCTCTGCCTCACTGTCTCAATGTCTCTCTATCTTTCGCTTGCTCTCTCTCTCTCTATCTCACTCTCTGTCTGTGTCTCACTCTCTCTCTATCTCAGTCTGTCAGTCTCTCGCTCTCTCTGTCTCTGCTTCTCTCTTTCCCTTGCTCTCTCTCTCTGCCTCACTGTCTCAATGTCTGTCTATCTTTCGCTTGCTCTCTCTCTCTCTCTTTATCTCACTCTCTGTCTGTCTCTCGCTCTCTCTCTTACTCTCTCTCTGTCTGCTTCTGTCTCTTTCCCTTGCTCTCTCTCTGCCTCACTGTCTCAATGTCTCTATCTTTCGCTTGCTCTCTCTCTCTCTCACTCTCTGCCTGTCTCTCGCTGTCATGTCTATTTCTCTCTCCCTCTCCCACCCTCTCTGTCTATTTCTCTCTCCCACTCTCTTTCTGTCTATTTCTCTCTCTCTCTCCCACTCTCTTTCTATCTGTTTCTCTCTCTCCCCACTCTCTCTCTGTCTATTTCTCTCTCTCTCTCCCACTCTCTTTCTGTCTATTTCTCTCTCTCTCCCACTCTCTCTCTGTCTATTTCTCTCTCTCTCTCCCACTCTCTTTCTGACTCTCTCTCTCCCACTCTCTGTCTATTTCTCTCACTCTCCCACTCTCTCTGTCTATTTCTCTCTCTCTCTCCCACTCTCTTTCTGTCTATTTATCTCTCTCTCCCACTCTCTTTCTGTCTCTCTCTCTCTCTCCCACTCTCTTTCTGTCTATTTCTCTCTCTCTCTCCCACTCTCTTTCTGTCTATTTCTCTCTCCCTCTCCCACTCTCTTTCTGTCTATTTCTCTCTCTCTCTCCCACTCTCTCTCTCTGTCTATTTCTCTCTCTCTCTCCCACTCTCTTTCTGTCTATTTCTCTCTCTCTCTTCCACTCTCTTTCTGTCTATTTCTCTCTCTCTCTCTCCCACTCTCTGTCTATTTCTCTCTCTCTCTCCCACTCTCTCTGTCTATTTCTCTCTCTCTCTCCCACTCTCTTTCTGTCTATTTCTCTCTCTCTCTCCCCCACTCTCTTTCTGTCTATTTCTCTCCCTCTCTCCCACTCTCTTTCTGTCTATTTCTCTCTCTCTCTCCCACTCTCTCTGTCTATTTCTCTCTCTCTCTCCCACTCTCTTTCTGTCTATTTCTCTCTCTCTCTCCCACTCTCTTTATCTATTTCTCTCTCTCTCCCCCACTCTCTTTCTGTCTATCTCTCTCCCTCTCTCCCACTCTGTCTATTTCTCTCTCTCTCTCCCACTCTCTTTCTGTCTATTTCTCTCTCTCTCTCCCACTCTCTTTCTGTCTATTTCTCTCTCTCTCTCTCCCACTCTCTGTCTATTTCTCTCTCTCTCTCTCCCACTCTCTTTCTGTCTATCTCTCTCGCTCTCGCTATCTGTGATCTGTAGCAGACGCAATATTGCAGCGTGAAATGGTGCAGAGGAGATTCCCCAGGATGTTGCCTGGTATGGAGGGTGCTAGCTATGAAGAAAGGTTGAGTAGATTAGGATTGTTTTCGTTGGAAAGACGGAGGTTGAGGGGGGACCTGATTGAGGTCTACAAAATTATGAGAGGTATGGACAGGGTGGATAGCAACAAGCTTTTCCCAAGAGTGGGGGAGTCAGTTACAAGGGGGTCACGATTTCAAGGTGAGAGGGGGAATGTTTAAGGGAGATGTGCGTGGAAAGTTTTTTACGCAGAGGGTGGTGGGTGCCTGGAACGCTTTGCCAGCGGAGGTGGTAGAGGCGGGCACGATAGCATCATTTAAGAGGCATCTAGACAGATATATGAACGGGCGGGGAACAGAGGGAAGTAGACCTTGGAAAATAGGAGACAGGTTTAGATAAAGGATCTGGATCGGCGCAGGCTGGGAGGGCCGAAGGGCCTGTTCCTGTGCTGTCATTTTCTTTGTTCTTTGAGTGTCCAGTCACTTCTTTGCGTTCTCCCTGACATGACTCAATTGCTGTCGGTGGTCGTACAGAATACATTCCCTGGCCAATCCATTGACCACCATCCAACTGAGCTAAATCCTAACCTCTCCAAAAATCTCCAGCATTTTCTCTCCAATCTCTTGATCGGCTCAAAGCCTAATTTCTTCGGTCCAAAACGCAAAACATGGCAACACGGTGCAATAGTTTGAAAGTTTGACTTCCTCGCTTCCTCTCCACGACCACAAAGGTATGTCCGCATTAACGATCCAAGAATCAAAGACGACAAAGGAAAATTTCATTTCAAATCAAACTGGGGGGATCGACATGAAAAAGACTTACAATAGAAGTGTTCACACTGACGAGGGAGGTTGGACTGGACAGAAAGGAAGGACATGTACCCACTCATAATAGGACTGAGAGGGTGCAGATTTTACGTCGTCTGTTAATTATTATTTTTAAAATTAACTTCGAGCACCCAATTCATTTTTTTCCAATTAAGGGACAATTGTTCAGCCTCTGTAAATGTTTTAGGTATTGTTCTATTGGCCTCTCCACCCTGACTCCCTCCTTCCCTACCAACCTCCTTCCCCCTATCTCCCCATCACCGCCCTTTCCTGATTCTGTTCATATAGAGGCGAGAGTAAGTGGCCTGTCCCGTGCTAAATGTAGCGTCTGTACCATTTGTTTGTTGCAGAAATGTGTTGTGAATTGTTTTAGCAATCAGCGCATCCTACCCCCCCCCCTCCCCGTACGGTAGTACTGAGCTGAAGGTCCCGTGCTTTTCCAACACAAAACTAGTCTTTGCACGTTTGGCATTGTGTTTCTAACTGCTTTAGTGAAAAGATGTGGCCGATCCGCCTACCCTGCACATCTTTGGGGCTGTGGGGGCGAAACCCCACGCAGACACGGGGAGAATGTGCAACCTCCACACGGACAGTGACCCAGAGCCGGGATCGAACCTGGGACCTCGGCGCCGTGAGGCAGCGGCGCTAACCACAGTCCACCCGAGCTGCCCAGGTCCTCGGCACGGAGCTAACCACTGTGCCACCGTGCTGCCCGACCCTCAGCGCCGTGAGGCAGCAGTGCTAACCACTGTGCCACCGTGCTGCCCGACCCTCAGCGCCGTGAGGCAGCAGTGCTAACCACTGCGTAGTCCGTGCTGTCTGACAACAGATTCCAAATGGCCGAACACCCGGAAAGACAGAGGCAGCAGATCCCAAATAATTTCATGTCCCTCCGTGAACAAGTGAGCCCCTTCGGCCCATCAACCCTGATCTGACAACAGAACTGCCCCAATTGACACAAATTCCACAGCCCAGCACTTGGAAATGAAATGAAAATGGCTGATTGTCACGGGGTAGGCTTCAAATGAAGTTACTGCGAAAAGCCCCTAGTCGCCACATTCCGGCGCCTGTTCGGGGAGGCTGGTACGGGAATCGAACCGTGCTGCTGGCCTGCTTTCAAAGCCAGCGATTTAGCCCAGTGAGCTAAACCAGCCCCTTGGCGCATAGCCTTGAATGTTTTGACAGTTCACGAGATCACCCATGTACTTTGAATAGTTGGGTCGTCTGCAGCAATTTCTCTCCCAGATTCTCTCCACCCTCTGGTTAAATTCTCTTTCTTCAAATCCCCTCTGAAGCCTTTCAGCTTCAAACTTTGCCCCCTTGCATTTGACCCTCCAACTAAGTTAATCAGCTGACTCCGATCCGACCCTCTCCAAGCCCCTCGATAAAGCTGCTGCACCTGAATTATGTTCCCCCGCGCGTCCCCATCTCTGTTCCAGTGAAAACATAGCGAAAATGTTCCATCCCGGTGAATCTCCTCTGCAACCCACTGCAGTGCAATCACATCTTTCCCATAATGCGGAGACCAGCTCACAATGCTCCAGCTCTGGCCTCACCCAAGTCGTGTCTCGGCTGCAGAATCACCTCCTTACTCTCTTTGGGAAACACCATCACTTTGAATTCTTTCTGCAACCTGTCCAGATGTGAACCTTTCCTGGGTACCCCCCTTCACCGTCTAAAAGTCTAAAGCATGCTTGCTGACTGCACTGTTGGCATAATGACACGATGCTGGTTAAATAGGGCAGGACCTAAACTCTGAGCCGAGGGCCATGATGAATTGCCAATAAATCACAAACGAACCGTGATGTTCAACTGATGAAAAAGCAACCCCGCCCAGGCAGGATGGGCGGCGTCTGCAGAACTGAGACAGGGACATGAGGGGACATCAGAATAAATCACCAGTCCAAAGAGTGGGCAGCACGGTAGCATAGTGGTTAGCACAATCGCTTCACAGCTCCAGGGTCCCAGGTTCGATTCCCGGCTTGGGTCACCGTCTGTGCGGAATCTGCACGTCCTCCCCGTGTGTGTGTGTGCGTGGGTTTCCTCCGGGTGCTCCGCTTTCCTCCCACTGTCCAAAGATGTGCAGGTTAGGGTGGATTGGCCGTGATAAATTGCCCTTAGTGTCCAAAATTACCCTTAGTGTTGGGTGGGGTTACTGGGTTATGGGGATAGGGTGGAGGTGTTAACTTTGGGTAGGGTGCTCTTTCCAAGAGCCGGTGCAGACTCGATGGGCCGAATGGCCTCCTCCTGCACTGTGAATTCTATGAAAAAATGAAAGGCAACAGCACTGTAACTGTCTCCTTGAGTCTGCGTGGATTTACCGGCTAATATATGAAGTCAAGGCTCATGTCTCAGTTAAATTACTTTCTATGATATTTAATGTGCTTCATAAGTCGGATGAATGGATATTTCATCATACTCTTCAACTGTTCTCTGAATTTAGTCTGTGAAATCGCATAAATCATAGTGTTTGTGCAGCAACTCAGCAGCTGCAGCATGAATCCCAATTCTTGCAAACAGAAAGGTATCGGTACAGGTTCATTCAATAAATCGGCTATTCGGTTAGATATAAAGTATACCATATATACTGCCCATAACAAGATAAAATTCAACGAGATAAGAAATAGTAAAATGATGGATTTTCTCCGACTCTCCATCTCTGGGTCTCTGGGACTCTCCCCACTGCTGTGAGCCCGGAGTCTCCTGCGGGCCCTGCTGCTCACCACAATGTGTCTGACGGTGAGAACATTGAGCAGCAGAATCAGGAGAAATGGAATCAATGGTGTTATAATATAATGGATGAATTCGACTGTTCCCCAGATGATTGACTCCCGTTTTTCATTTGGAACATCACAAAACCACGGTCTGTTTGAGAGCTCATAAACAGGATAAAGCATAAACCCCCAGAAAATGTTCTTCAGACAGCTCAGCACAGTCACTGTTCCCAGAACCACAGCCGCCCTTTTCTCACTGCAATATGTACTTTTCAGCTTCGGGCAACAGATGGCCACAAATCGATCAAAGGTGAAAGTGACGGTGAACCAGACAGAACAGTCAGTGACTGCATAAAGCAGGACGGCGTGGTAATTACAGAAATCGAGCCCAATAACGGCATGAAAGAACTGCTCATACACAATTGGAATGTGTCTCAATATCAGATCGACGATCACTGTCAGTAGATCAGCTGCTGCCATAGCCACCAAATAGCGAGTGACACATTTAGAGAGGCCGCAGTTTCCCTTTGCAATGACCACAATTGCTGCTACGTTAGCTGCGAGGAAGGGAAAGAAATAGCGAAGGTAGGTCAGGTGGTGAGCAACTTAATGGGTTGGAAAATGTAGTTATGCAGATTATCACAGCTGGCGAATCATTGAAAAAGTTGCCCACAGCAGTGTCATTTTCTGCAGACGTAGATGTTCGTTGAACAATAAATATCAGTTTAGGGAATTAATGGATCACCTGGAACATCGGTTGATCAGAGGTTCATCATTTACTTATTTCACGTTCTAGGGCCAATGGCTGAATTTTGCAACAAGTCATGCAAGCTGCAAGTTTCACCAACACTGTCGAAGGTAGAAATGTGTTCACACTCCATTGATTAACTCTGAAGCAATCAGGATGTGGAGAGGCCGGCGTTGGACTGGGGTGAGCACAGTAAGAAGTCTTACAACACCAGGTTAAAGTCCAACAGGTTTGATTCAAACACGAGCTTTCGGAGCGCAGCTCCTTCCTCAGGTGAATGGAGAGGTATGTTCCAGAAACATTTATATAGACAAAGTCAGAGATGCCGGACAATGCTTGGAATGCTTGGCAGGTAATCAAATCATTACAGATCCAGGGAGAGGGATAATCCCAGGTTAAAGAGGTGTGAATTGTCTCAAGCCAGGACAGCTGGTAGGATTTTGCAAGTCCAGGCCAGATGGTGGGGGGTGGATGTAATGCGGATGAATCCAAGGTCCCGGTTGAGGCCGTACTCATGCGTGCGGAACTTTGCTATAAGTTTCTGCTCGGCGATTCTGCGTTGTCGCGTGTCCTGAAGGCTGCCTTGAAGAACGCTTACCCGGAGATCAGAGGCTGATTGCCCTTGACTGCTGAAGTGTTCCCCGACTGGAAGGGAACATTCCTGCCTGGTGATTGTCGCACGATGCCCGTTCATTCGTTGTCGCAGTGTCTGCATGGTCTCGCCAATGTACCACGCTTCGGGACATCCTTTCCTGCAGCGAATGAGGTAGACAACGTTGGCCGAGTTGCACGAGTATGTGCCGCGTACCTGGTGGTTGGTGTTTCCACGTGTAATGGTGGTATCCAAGTCGATGATCTGGCACAGTCTTGCAGAGATTGCCCTGGCAGGGTTGTGTGGTGTCGTGGTCGCTGTTCTGAAGGCTGGGTAATTTGCTGCAAACAATGGTTTGTTTGAGGTTGCGCGGTTGTTTGAAGGCCAGTAGTGGGGGTGTGGGGATGACCTTGGCAAGATGTTCCTCTTCATCGATGACGTGTTGGAGGCTGCGACGAACCGGGATCTTGGATTCATGTCGCATTACATCCATCCCCCACCTCCTGGCCTGGACTTGCAAAATCCTACCAACTGTCCTGGCTTGAGATAATTCACACCTCTTTAACCTGGGATTATCCCTCTCTCTGGATCTGTAATGATTTGATTACCTGCCAAGCATTCCAAGCATTGTCCGGCATCTCTGACTTTGTCTATATAAATGTTTCTGCAACATACCTCTCCATTCACCTGAGGAAGGAGCTGCGCTCCGAAAGCTAGTGTTTGAATCAAACCTGTTGGACTTTAACCTGGTGTTGTAAGACTTCTTACCGAAGCAATCAGAGCAGCTTATGGTTCCTCATCTTTTTTATACACCCACAGGGTATTTATGATCACCCAGGCTTACTGATCCTTACCCAAACACAGTGGAGGATCATGGGTATTGTGCCAACGTGGGGAAGGAAGCATAGATGGTTGAGAATTAAGACACACAGCAGAGTGCAGACACACCACTGAAACCGGCGGCCTTTACATATTTCCAAACTTCAAACGTCAGAAGATTTGGAAATGTCGTACGAGGACAAATGGTAACAGTCTTCAGGAGAATAGAGACAACAAGCTGCATTATCTGGGATCCTCTGTTTGTCTGACAGCGCAGTCAGATGGTCCATGAGGCGATTAGACTTAAAGCCCTGTGCCTGCATTTGGTGCCTGTTGTTGCTCGTTCTGGGTGAGTGTGCTTAACACTCAATTTGGCTCTGTTTCGTTACTTAGCTCTGGAGTCGCTAGGTATCGTTAAGATACCGCCACAAGTTTCAAGGTCAAGTTCAAAGCAATAAAACCATACACCGATTCGTAAGTTCAAACAAATGAGTTTATTATAATACAATTATAAACTACTCATGCACACGCTAAGATGACTAAACTATTCCTACCGCTAAAGACACCAATACTTATCTGAATAAGGAACTGCCGGATCAGGGGGACAATGGCCTCTTGCTCTGCACTGGGTCCGCAGACTTCAGGTTGGTTCGGGTTAAAAGGGGTCAGGAGTGCCTATCTCTGGTAGCGATCGTTGTGAGACACTTACTTGCTGGCGGCTGCTGTCCCAAACCTCTCCTCTCTCTCGGTCAAGGTCTTCTTCGGTAAAGGCTGGTCGAGAGGGCTGGTCCAGAGAGGAGGGCTGGACAAGAAGAACGAACTGATTTTGGGACCTGTCTTTTATAGGTACCAGGGCTTCACGCCCTCTTGGGCGGACTCTCTATCTGCTGGGGATCGATTGGGTCTCTTCCCAATCGATTTGTTTGAATCCCCCCCAATACTGAGGCTGCCCCTCGGCTACTGGACGGGCCTTCAGGTGCTTTGTCTTCGAACCCTGCTGGTGCCGGGGTGTCTGGCTTCCCATACACTGTTGCAGTCACTTCCCCATTTGTGTCCATTGTCCCTGGGATCGTTCCATTGCTATGTTAACTATCCCGGAGATTGCCTCATTAGTATGCGGAATGTTCGTTTCGGTGCTGTCTGCTCTCTTAGCAGACAGAATCCACATTGGCTGGGTGCAGCCTGCTTGTGCTGTTAACATTGTCCACTTTACCCAGCAAGCTTTGCGTTCCTCCATTTTGTATTGAGGGAATGGCCAACTTCGGGGGCTACACTGTGGTGAACATTTCTGCTGATACGCGGAAGACTGACCTGGCATGCGGGGCTGTACGGTGGCAGAATAAGAATCTCGCTAAGCAGGTCCCCCCTGGATCCCTGTGTTTGTTTTTTTCAGACCGTGCTGAAACGTTTACGTCACCCTATTAGCCTTCTCTCCACCATCAGCAAAATGATGGACGTGCTATCGAGCAGCATTTACTCAGCAATAACCTGCTGACGGACACTCAGTTTGGGTCCCTCCCAGGGTCCCTCAGCTCCTGGCCCCATTACAGACTTGGGTCCAACATGGACAAAAGAGCTGAATGCCAGAGGTGAGGTGAGAGTTCCCTTGACATCAGGGCAGCGTTTGACCGAATGTGGCATCAGGGAGCCCTGGCTAAACTGGAGTCAACGGGAATCAGGGGGGGGAAACTCTCCGCTGGTTGGAGTCACACCCGGCACAAAGGAAGATGGTTCTGGTGGTTGGCGGTCAATCATCTTCAGCTCCAGGACATCACTGCAGGAGTTCCTCAGGGGAGTGTCCTCGGCCCCAACCATCTTCAGCTGCTTCATCAATGACCTTCCTTCTATCGTAAGATTAGAAGTGGGGATGTTTGCGGATGACTGCACAATGTTCAGCACCATTTGCAACCTCAGATAATGAAGCAGTCCGTGTCCAAATGCAGCAAGACCTGGACAATATCCAGGCTCGGGGCTGGCAAGAGGCAAGTTACATTCACACCACACAGTGCCAGGCAATGATCATAGAACATAGAACATAGAACATAGAACACTACAGCGCAGTACGGGCCCTTCGGCCCTCGATGTAGCGCCGACCTGTGAAACCATCTGAAGCCTATCTGACCTACACTATTCCATTTTCATCCATATGTCTATCCAGTGACCACTTAAATGCCCTTAAAGTTGGCGAGTCTACTACTGTTGCAGGCAGGGCGTTCCACACCCCTACTACTCTCTGAGTAAAGAAACTGCCTCTGACATCTGTCCTATATCTACCACCCCTCAATTTAAAGCTATGTCCCCTCGTGTTGGACATCACCATCCGAGGAAAGAGACTCTCACTGTCCACCCTATCTAACCCTCTGACTATCTTATATGTCTCTATTAAGTCACCTCTCAGCCTTCTCCTCTCTAACGAAAACAACCTCAAGTCCCTGAGCCTTTCCTCGTAAGACCTTCCCTCCATACCAGGCAACATCCTAGTAAATCTCCTCTGAACCCTTTCCAAAGCTTCCACATCCTTCCTATAATGTGGTGACCAGAACTGCACGCAGTACTCCAGGTGCGGCCGCACCAGAGTTATGTACAGCTGCAGCATGACCTTGTGGCTCCGAAATTCAATCCCTCTACTGATAAAGGCTAGCACACCATATGCCTTCTTAACAGCCCTATTAACCTGGGTGGCAACTTTCAGGGATTTATGTACCTGGATGCCGAGATCTCTCTGTTCATCTACACTACCAAGAATCTTGCCATTAGCCCAGTACTCTGCATTCCTGTTACTCCTTCCAAAGTGAACCACCTCACACTTTTCCGCATTAAACTCCATCTGCCACCTCTCAGCCCAGCTCTGCAGCTTATCTATGTCCCTCTGTATCCTATAACATCCTTCAGCACTATCCACAACTCCACCGACCTTCGTGTCATCTGCAAATTTACTAACCCGTCCTTCTACACCCTCTCCCAGGTCATTTATAAAAATGACAAACAGCAGTGGCCCCAAAACAGATCCTTGCGGTACACCACTAGTAACTGAACTCCAGGATGAACATTTGCCATCAACCACCACCCTCTGTCTTCTTTCAGCTAGCCAATTACTGATCCAAACCGCTAAATCACCTACAATCCCATACTTCCGTATTTTCTGCAATAGCCTACCGTGGGGAACCTTATCAAACGCCTTACTGAAATCCATCTCCTACAAGAGAGGATCTAACCATCGCCGGATTGCAGTCAACAGCATTACCATCGCTGAATCCCCACAATCAACATCCTGGGGGTTACCATTGATCAGAAACTGAATTTGACAAGCCACATTAATACTGGCTACCAGGGCTGATCAAAGGCTAGCAATTCTATGGCGTGTAATTCAAATCCTGGCTCCCTGAAGCCAGTCCACCATCTCCAAGGCACAAGTCAGGAGTGTGATGGAATACTCTCCACTTGCCTGGATGAGCGCAGCTCCATCAACACTCCGGACGCTCGACACCATCCAGGACAAAGCATCCCCGCTTGATTGCTCCTCCTTCCACAAACATTCACTCCCCCCACCACCGACGCACAGTGGCAGCCGTGTGTACCATCTACAAGATGCTCCGCAGCAACTCACCAAGGCTCCTTAGGCAGCACCTTCCAAACCCACGATCAATACCAAGAACAAAAACAGCAGATACCTGGGGACCCCAGAATTCTGTCGGGTGAACTTCCCCCTCAGAAACTGCAGAAGTTCAAGAAGGGCAACACACCACCACCTTCTGAAGGACAACAAGAAATAGGCAGAGAAATAGTGACGCTCACCGTAAATACATTTTTAAAAAGAACAGCTGAGGTCCCAGCACCGATCCTGTGGTACCCCAATAGTCACTGCCTGGCATTTGGAAAAGGAATTAGGGCAGCACGGTAGCATAGTGGTTTGCACAGTTGCTTCACAGCTCCAGGGTCCCAGGTTCGATTCCCAGCTGGGTCACTGTCTGTGTGGAGTCTGCACGTTCTCCCCGTGTCTGCGTGGGTTTCCTCCGGGTGCTCCGGTTTCCTCCCACAGTCCAAAGATGTGCGGGTTAGGGTGGATTGGCCAGGCTAAATTGCCCGTAGTGTCCTTAAAAGTAAGGTTAAGGGGGGGGTTGTTGGGTTACGGGTGCAGGGTGGATACGTGGGTTTGAGTAGGGTGATCATTGCTCGGCACAACATCGAGGGCCGAAGGGCCTGTTCTGTGCTGTACTGTTCTATGTTCTATCTATGACCAGTTAATTCATTCTCTTGGCTTCCTGTCTGCCAACCAGTTTTCAATCCACCTTTAATACAATTCCCCCAATCCCATGCGCTTTAATTTTACGCGATAATTCTCATGCAAGACTTTGTCAAACGCCTTGTCCCAAAATCCCAGATTCTCTGATATTGAGGAAGGAGTCCCACCCAGCGGACAGGAAACGTGGTTTTCGATAACCATCAAAAGATCACAGGAAAAATAAGGAGCTATTTGAAAAATTGGCATCTCAAAAGGAACACATTGGACTGCAGCAGAGAAAGAAATGAATCACTGAGATTACGAGTGACTAAAATAGTTAATGATTGGACACAGAGACTTACCAAAAACGCCAGCAATGGCCAGGATTGGGTAGTAAAAGAATTCTATAGCTTGGAGGACGTACGTAATCTGGATGTCGACTGGGAACCAGCCAATTCCTTCGGAAAGATATTGAATGGGGATGGATAAGGGGACAGGAGCTCCCCCAAGTATCCGAGCCAACGGTGGACTTGTCCAACCTTCCGCAGTCAGGTTGTGATCTGCTGTTGTCAGATTCCCATCGATTGTCCCAGGGTTCGTATCCATAGCTGCAACATTCCAGTGTCTCTCTCTCCCAGATTCCAATCCAGCTGCTCATCCCCTGCTCATGCGGGAGAAGGTGCTGGCATTCTGAGCAGGCACATTGAATAGAATCACTTATTAAGCCAAGAGGGAACTGCCAGGGGGGTGGCACGTTCGCCTTCCCTGCAGACTGCGATTAAACCGGGCCACTTAACAAACAACTTGAGTTAACTGTTTCTGAGCCCCGTTCTTTTTACAGCCAGAGTAGTGGGGCATTCACTACGTTACAGTGAGGGGCTGTACCAGCATGCACTGCGACCACATGTGCTGGCAGTGTAGGCTGGTCAGGTTTGGCATAGGTCTTCAATCAATCTGACACAGTGTCGAGCCACAGCGCAAGTATGTTCAACAGCTCATAGTTAAATAAAATAGAGTTGACCTATTACAAGTGTTGGCAGCCTGTCTATGTCACTGCTCAGGTCAAGGCTGTCTCTACAGATCCAGAGTACCCACCACATCAGATGGAAAGCGGCTCGTCAATTCTCTTTTGCTTCGATGGGTGGGCAAGGAGATTAGCGAACAGGGTCTGAGGCTTCGTCTCAGGAAGGTTAAAGGGAACAATAAAGCCTTTATTAAACGAGAATAGGCAAAACATTTGAAATTGTCCGTGTGGAGTTTGCACATTCTCCCCGTGTCTGCGTGTCTCTCCGCCCCCCCCCCCCCCCCCCCCCTACAACCCAAAGATGTGCAGGGTGGGTGGATTGGCCACGCTAAAATTGCCCCTCAATCGGAAAAAATGAATTGGGGAAAAGTTTAAAAAGACGCAGAGGAAAGTATATTTGGAACTATTCCTTCATCACAGGGTAACTTTAGAGAGTCACAGTTCAACACGTGGTAGAACTCACACCTTGTAGCCCCCCTGCTCTCACTGATTGGACAGCCCATGTGGAGAAGTTGGCAAATTAAGATCGGTCACTTGCCTGCAGCCGTGGGCAGGGTTCCCCATTGGCCGATGCTGAGGCTGGGCGGTGATTGGATGGACAATGGTCATGAGGCAAAGACGACAGTGGGCAGAGGGAGGGAGGAGGCGGAGAGGCATAACCGTGAGCCGCCTGCCGGGCTGGCTGGGGGGGGGTGAGGCGTAACCGTGAGCCGCCTGCCGGGCTGGCTGGGGGGGGGGGGTGTGGCGTAACCGTGAGCCGCCTGCCGGGCTGGCTGGGGGGGGGGGGGGGAGGCGTAACCGTGAGCCGCCTGCCGGGCTGGCTGGGGGGGGGGGGGGAGGCGTAACCGTGAGCCGCCTGCCGGGCTGGCTGGGGGGGGGGGGGGGGAGGGGGGGGGAGGGAGGCCTCCCGCAGGCCCGGGGCCTCCAGGCCCGGTCCGCCATTACGGCAGCACGTGGGGCTTCCGTCTGGCTGGCACCCCATTGCCAGCCCCTCCGCAGCCACCTGGGCGGGCAGCGTGCCATCCACTGCATGGGCACCCTCACCCCCACCCCCAACACACAGCGCAGCCCTGAGCAGGTCGTCGAGGGCGAGTGAGGGTGAGGGTGGGAGTGGGTGGGAGGGTGGGGGTGAGGGTGGTGTTGGGGTGTTGGGGTGGTGAGGGTGGTGTGGGGGTGAGGGTGTGGGGTGAGGGTGAGGGAGAGGGTGAGGGTGGTGGGGGGTGAGGGTGGTGTGGGGGTGTGGGGTGGTGAGGGTGAGGGTGGTGTGGGGGTGAGGGTGTGGGGGTGAGGGTGCGGGTGAGGGAGAGGGTGAGGGTGGTGGGGGGGGTGAGGGTGGTGTGGGGGTGAGGGTGAGGGAGGGGGTGAGGGTGAGGGTGGTGGGGGGGTGAGTGTGGTGTGGGGGTGTGGGGTGGTGAGGGTGAGGGTGGTGTGGGGGTGAGGGTGTGGGGGTGAGGGTGAGGGTGAGGGAGAGGGTGAGGGTGGTGGGGGTGAGGGTGGTGTTGGGGTGGGGTGATGTGGGTTGAGGGTGATTTGGGGGTGGTGAGGGTGAGGGTGGTGGAGGTGAGGGTGGTGTGGGGGGTGTGGGGGTGAGGGTGGTGGGGGTGGGGGTGGTGGTGAGGGTGAGGGTGTTTGGGGGTGATGTTGGTATGGGGAGTGGGGGTGGTGTGGGGTGGGGGTGAGGGTCATGTTGGGGGTGGTGTGGGGAGTGGGGGTGGTGTGGGGAGTGGGGGTGGTGTGGGGGGTGAGTGTGGTGTGGGGGGTGAGGGTGGTGTGGGGGTGAGGTGGTGTGGGGGTGAGGGTGTGGGGGTGAGGGTGAGGGTGAGGGAGAGGGTGAGGGTGGGGGGGTGAGGGTGGTGTGGGGTGGGGTGATGTGGGTTGAGGGTGATTTGGGGGTGGTGAGGGTGAGGGTGGTGGAGGTGAGGGTGGTGGAGGTGAGGTGGTGGGGGGGTGTGGGGGTGAGGGTGGTGTGGGGGTGAGGGTGGGTGGGGGTGAGGGTCGGTTGGGGGTGATGTTGGTATGGGGAGTGGGGGTGGTGTGGGGAGTGGGGGTGAGGGTCATGTTGGGGGTGGTGTGGGGGTGGGGGGGTGTGGGGAGTGGGGGTGGTGTGGGGGGGAGGGTGTGTGGGGGGTGAGGGTGGTGTGGGGGTGAGGGTGGTGTGGGGGGTGAGGGTGGTGTGGGGGGTGAGGGTGGTGGGGGGTGAGGGGGTGGTGGGGGGTGGGGGTGGTGTGGGGGTGAGGGTGGTGTGGGGGTGAGGGTGGTGTGGGGGTGAGGGTGGTGTGGGGAGTGGGGGTGGTGTGGGGGGTGAGTGTGGTGTGGGGGGTGAGGGTGGTGTGGGGGGTGAGGGTGGTGGGGGGGTGGGGGTGGTGTGGGGGTGAGGGTGGTGTGGGGGTGAGGGTGGTGTGGGGGTGAGGGTGGTGTGGGGAGTGGGGGTGGTGTGGGGCTTGGGGGTGGTGTGGGGAGTGGGGGTGGTGAGGGGAGTGGGGGTGGTGTGGGGGGTGTGGGGGTGAGGGTGGTGTGGGGGTGAGGGTCGTGGTGGGGGTGATGTTGGTGTGGGGAGTGGGGGTGGTGTGGGGGGTGAGGGTTGGGAGGGGGTGAGGGTGGTGTGGGGAGTGGGGGTAGTGTGGGGGGTGTGGGGGTGAGAGTTGGGTGGGGTTGAGGGTGGTATGGGGGTGAGGGTGGTGTGGGGGTGAGGGTGGTGTGGGGGTGAGGGTGGTGTTGGGGGTGAGGGTGGTGTGGGGGTGGGGGTGGTGTGGGGGTGGGGGTGGTGTGGGGGGTGTGGGGGTGGGGGTGGTGTGGGGGTGGGGGTGGTGTGGGGGTGGGGGTGGTGTGGGGGGTGTGGGGGTGGGGGTGGTGTGGGGGGTGTGGGGGTGGGGGGGTGTGGGGGTGGGGGTGGTGTGGGGGTGGGGGTGGTGTGGGGGGTGTGGGGGGGGTGGGGTGGGTGTGGGGGGTGTGGGGGTGAGGGTTGGTGTGGGGGGGGTGGGGGTGATGTTGGGGGTGAGGGTGGTGTGGGGGGGGTGGGGGTGGTGTGGGGGGTGTGGGGGTGAGGGTCGTGTTGGGGGTGATGTTGGTATGGGGAGTGGCGGTGGGTGTGGGGGGTTTGGGGGTGAGGGTGGTGTGGGGGGGGGTGGGGGTGTGTGGGGGGTGTGGGGGTGAGGGTCGTGGTGGGGGTGATGTTGTGTGGGGAGTGGGGGTGGTGTGGGGGGTGTCGGGGTGAGGGTGGTGTGGGGGTGAGGGTCGTGGTGGGGGTGATGTTGGTGTGGGGAGTGGGGGTGGTGTGGGGAGTGGGGGTGGTGTGGAGGTGTGGAGGTGAGGGTGGTGTGGGGGGTGAGTGTGGTGTGGGGGGTGAGGGTGGGAGGGGGTGAGGGTGGTGTGAGGGTGGGGGTGGTGTGGGGGTGTGGGGGTGGTGTTGGGGTGTGGGAGTGGGGGTGGTGTGGGGGGTGTGGGGGTGAGGGTGGGTGGGGGTGAGGGTGGTGTGGGGTGGTGTGGGGGGTGTGGGGGTGAGAGTTGGGTGGGGGTGAGGGTGGTGCGGGGGTTAGGGTTGGGTGGGTGGTGTGGGGGTGAGAATGGTGTAGGTGTCCCTTCTGCCTTCTCCCCATAACTCCAATCCCCTTATTAATCGAGACCCTATCTATCTCTGTCTTAAAGACACTCAGTGATTTGGCCTCCACAGCCTTCTGCGGCAAAGAGTTCCACAGATTCACCACCCTCTGGCTGAAGAAATTCCTCCTCATCTCTGTTTTAAAGGATCGTTTAGTCTGAGATGGTCAATCCTCTGCTTCTAGTTTCTCCTACGTGGAAACATCCTCTCCACGTCCACTCTATCCAGGCCTCGCAGTATCCTGTAAGTTTCAATAAGATCCCCCCTCATCCTTCTAAACTCCCAACGAGTACAGACCCAGAGTCCTCAACCGTTCCTCATACGACAAGCTCTTCATTCCAGGGATCGTTCTTGTGAACCTCCCTCTGGACCCTTTCCAAGGCCCAGCACATCCTTCCTTAGATACGGGGCCCCAAACTGCTCACAATACTCCAAATGGGGTCTGACCAGAGCCTCAGAAGTCCATCCCTGCTCTTGTATTCTAGCCCTCTCGACATGAATGCTAACATTGCATTTGCCTTCCTAACTGCCGACTGAACCTGCACGTTAACCTTCAGAGAATCGTGAACCAGGACTCCCAAGTCCCTTTTGCACATAGTTGGGCTGTGGGTAGAAACAGGATTGCCCGCAGGAAAACAACACAGTCAGGGGGAAAAGTGCAAATTGCTCAAAATCACACGAGGTTCGCCCGAAGAGTCACACGGTGGCACAGTGGTTAACACTCCTGCCTCACAGAGCCAGAGACCCGGATTGAATTCCGGCCCTGGGTGACTGTCTGTGTGGAGTTTCCACCTTCTCCCTGTGTCTGGGTGGGTTTCCTCCGGCTGCTCCCAGCTTCCTGCCAAGATGTCCAACGATTGCTAAAATACTCACGCTGGGATCTAACCTGGGAGTAATATTGGCCGGTAACGATTTATTTTTTAAAATAAATTTAGGTTTGCGGTAGCCACCACTGTTGTATTGTGTATACTGCGGTATACAGGGGTATTACGAGGCCCCTGTACTACAGGTACGGGGGTAGATCCCTGCCTGCTGGCTCCGCCCAGTAGGCGGGGTATAAATATGTGTGCTCCCCGTACAGCAGCCATTTCAGCAGCAGCTGCAGGAGGCAACGCACCTCTGGGTAATAAAGCCTCGATTACTCTCTACTCTCGTCTCGTCGTAATTGATACTGCATCGGGGTCGCCAATTATTTTTTTTTTACCAATTAAGGGGCAATTTAGCATGGCCAATTCACCGAACCTGCTCATCGTTGGGTTGTGGGGGGTTGGGGGGAGGGGGGAATTCACTCAGACACGGGAAGAATGTGCAAACTCCACACGGACCATATAAAAATGCAATATTCTTTACGTTTAGTCTCCTTAATGAATCCTGCCGTGGTCGATGATCCGGGCACGTACTCGGCTGTGTTTCTCTGTTAATGCACAACATTTGAACATAAGCACAATGCATTTTATTTTACACCTGAAATCTCCTTTGCCCACAACACATCGCGTCGTGCCTCCCTTCCTTTGATGATAAAGTCCACATCTATCCCACGTTTCTTCCGAGGGATGCCTTGGAGAGGGTGCAGAGGAGGTTCACCAGGATGTTGCCTGGTATGGAGGGGGCTAGCTATGAAGAAAGGTTGAGTAGATGAGGATTGTTTTCGTTGGAAAGACGGAGGTTGAGGGGGGACCTGATTGAGGTCTACAAAATTATGAGAGGTATGGACAGGGTGGATAGCAACAAGCTTTTCCCAAGAGTGGGGGTGTCAGTTACAAGGGGTCACGATTTCAAGGTGAGAGGGGGAGAGTTTAAGGGAGATGTGCGTGGAAAGTTTTTTACGCAGAGGGTGGTGGGTGCCTGGAACGCTTTGCCAGCGGAGGTGGTAGAGGCGGGCACGATAGCATCATTTAAGAGGCATCTAGACAGATATATGAACGGGCGGGGAACAGAGGGAAGTAGACCTTGGAAAATAGGAGACAGGTTTAGATAAAGGATAGGGATCGGCGCAGGCTGGGAGGGCCGAAGGGCCTGTTCCTGTGCTGTCATTTTCTTTGTTCTTTGTTTTAAATAGGAGAAGCCGTCAGATGACGAGTGGAGCTGCGGAATTGCAAATGGAACGATACGCTGATTATAGTTATGTACATGCCCCTGAGCATTAGTCAGAGTGCGGGGAAGAAAATCAATCTGGGGATAGAGAAAACAGGAACGGGATTAGAATATTCATGGGACCTCAATGCGCAGGTGGACTGGGAATATCAAGTTGACAGCGGATGTCCAGAAACGGAATTCCGGAGTCTCTGCGAGATGGGTTTTTTGGAGCAGTTTGTGACAGAGCTCACTAGGGAACAGGCAATTCTGGATTTGGTGATGGGTAATGAGCAAAACCTGATTAGGGAACAAAAGTTACATGATCACTTATGTCAACAATATGATCGAATGTACCCTGCAGTTTGAGAGGGAAAAGCTAAAATCAAATGTATTATTATTACAATTGCTTAATTATAACTTCATCCTGACTTCTGCTAGGGGGCTTGTACATAACTCCCATCTTTTTAACTTTGCGATTCCTCAACTCTATCCACAGAGATTCTGTGCCTTCTGATCCTGTATCGCTTCTTGCTTTAGATTTAACTTCATTCCTGACTAACAATGCAACCCTTTACCCAGCCCCCTGTCCTTTCAATAGAACACAGGGGCAGCACGGTGGTTGGCATAAATGCTTCACAGCTCCAGGGTCCCAGGTTCGATTCCCGGCTGGGTCACTGTCTGTGCGGAGTCTGCACGTCCTCCCCGTGTGTGCGTGGGTTTCCTCCGGGTGCTCCGGTTTCCTCCCACACTCCAAAGACCTGTAGGTTATGGGGATTGGCCATGCTAAATTGCCCCTTAGTGTCAAAAAAAGGGTAGGCGGGGTGCTTGGGTTACTGGGATAAGGTGGATCTGAAGGGCTTAAGTGGGTCGGTCCAGACACGATGGGCCGAATGGCCTCCTTCTGCACTGTATGTTCTATGTTCTATCTTACCGGGCAATTTCAATGCACACAGCAAGCTCATTTACCTTGTTCCGTACACTGCGTGCATTTAGTACAGCACCCTCAGTCCTGCATTGACAACCTCCCTTTTAACACTCTCCTCAGTCACTGTACTCTCTACTGCGGCCCCTTTTTGATTTTTGACTATGGCTTCTCTGCCTTACACGTTCCCCCTTACTGCCTTTTGTTTCTGTACCTGTTTTACTACCTTCCGACTTCCTGCATCGGTTCCCATCCCCCTGCCACATTAGTTTAAACCCTCCCCAACACCTCTAGCAAACACCCCCCCCCCCAGGACATCGGTTCCAGTCCTGCCCAGGTGCAGACCGTCCAGTTTGTACTGGTCCCACCTCCCCCAGAACCGGTTCCAACGCCCCAGGAATGTGAATACCTCCCTCTTGCACCATCGCCCTCGAGCCACGTATTCATCCTATCTAGCGTTTTTCAAGGACACACATCCTGAGTGAGACTCATCCAGAGTGGGGATTGCAAATTGGTAATTTGGTGCAGTGAGGTAATTCGGTGCAGAGTGTGAGGAGGTGCTTTTTAACCCTGGTAAGTGACTGGTAAGTAGTTTTTCTTTTCATTGTCTAATTTATTTATATTTATTTTGAAATTGTTGTTGTATAAGTTTACCTAAGGTTTAAGACATGGCAGGAGATCCCAGACCAGTGTCATGCTCCTCGTGTGCGATGTGGGAGCTCAGGGACACGTCCACTGTCCCTGGCTCTTTCACGTGCAAGAAGTGTGTTCAGTTGCAGCTCTTGTTAGACCGCTTGACGGCTCTGGGGCTGCGGATGGGCTCACTTTGGAGCATCCGCGATGCTGAGGAGGTCGTGGATAGAACGTTTAGCGAGTTGGTCACACCGCAGGTGAAGGTTACTGAGGGAGATAGAAAATGGGTGACCAAAAGACAGAGCAAGAGTAGGAAGGCAGTGCAGGTGTCCCCTAAGGTCATCTCCCTGCAAAACAGATATACCGCTTTGGATACTGTTGAGGGAGATGGCTCACCAGGGGAAGGCAGCAGCAGCCAGGTTCATGGCACCGTGGCTGGCTCTGCTGCACAGCAGGGCAGGAAGAAGAATAGCAGGGCTATAGTGATAGGGGACTCGATCGTAAGGGGAATAGACAGGTGGTTCTGTGGACACAATCGAGACTCCAGGATGGTATGTTGCCTCCCTGGTGCAAGGGTCAAGGATGTCTCGGAGCGGCTGCAGGACATTCTGGGGGGGGGGAGGGTGAACAGCCAGCTGTCGTGGTGCACATAGGCACCAACGATATAGGTAAAAAACGGGATGAGGTCCTACAAGCGGAATTCAGGGAGTTAGGAGTTAAACTAAAAAGTAGGACCTCAAAGGTAGTAATCTCAGGATTGCTACCAGTGCCACGAGCTAGTCAGAGTAGGAATGTCAGGATAGATAGGATGAATGCGTGGTTCGAGAGATGGTGCAAGAGGGAGGGGTTCAAATTCCTGGGGCATTGGGACCGGTTTATCATTATTTACTGTGATCCCTGGGCAGTATATCATTATTTACAGTGGTCCCTGGGCAGTATATCATTATTTACTGTGATCCCTGGGCAGTATATCATTATTTACAGTGGTCCCTGGGCAGTATATCATTATTTACAGTGGTCCCTGGGCAGTATATCATTATTTGCAGTGATCCCTGGGCAGTATATCATTATTTACAGTGGTCCCAGGGCAGTATATCATTATTTACAGTGGTCCCTGGGTAGTATATCATTATTTACAGTGGTCCCTGGGTAGTATATCATTATTTACAGTGGTCACTAGGCAGTATATCATTATTTACAGTGGTCCCTTAGCAGAATATCATTATTTAAAGTGGTCCCTGGGCAGTATATCATTATTTGCAGTTGTCCCTGGGATGTATATCATTATTTACAGTGGTCCCTGGGCAGTAGATCATTATTTACAGTGGTCCCTGGGCAGTATATCATTATTTACAGTGATTCTGGGCAGTATATCATTATTTACAGTGGTCCCTGTGCAGTATATCATTATTTACAGTGGTCCCTGGGCAGTATATCATTATTTACAGTGGTCCCTGAGTAGTATATCATTATTTACAGTGGTCCCTGGGTAGAATATCATTATTTACTGTGGTCCCTGGGGTGTATATCATTAATTAAAGAGATCACTGTGTAGTATATCATTATTTACATAGGTCCCTGGTATGTATATCATTATTTACTGTGGTCATTGTGTAGTATATCATTATTTACAGTGGTCCCTGGGTAGTATATCATTATTTACTGTGGTCCCTGGGATGTATATCATTAAGTAAAGAGATCACTGTGTAGTATATCATTATTTACAGTGGTCCCTGGTATGTATATCATTATTTACAGTGGTCCCTGGGTAGTATATCATTATTAACAGTGGTCCCTGGGTAGTATATTATTATTTACAGTGGTCCCTGGGCAGGATATCATTATTTACAGTGGTCCCTGCGATGTATATCATTATTTACAGTGGTCCCTGAGTAGTATATCATTGTTTACAGTGGTACCTGGGTAGTATATCATTATTTACTGTGGTCCCTGGGATGTATATCATTAATTAAAGAGATCATTGTGTAGTATATCATTATTTATAGTGGTCCCTGGTATGTATATCATTATTTACTGTGGTCTTTGAGTAGTATATAATTATTTACAGTGGTCCCTGGGCAGTATATCATTATTTACAGTGGTCCCTGAGCAGTATATCATTATTTACAGTGTGCCCTGGGCAGCATATCATTATTTACAGTGATCCCTGGGCAGTATATCATTATTCACAGTGGTCCCTGGGCAGTATATCATTATTTACAGTGATCCCTGGGTAATATATCATTATTTACAGTGGTCCCTGGGCAGTATATCATTATTTACAGTGATTCTGGGCAGTATATCATTATTTACAGTGGTCCCTGTGCAGTATATCATTATTTACAGTGGTCCCTCGGATGTATATCATTATATACAGTGGTCCCTGAGTAGTATATCATTATTTACAGTGGTCCCTGGGTAGAATATCATTATTTACTGTGGTCCCTGGGGTGTATATCATTAATTAAAGAGATCACTGTGTAGTATATCATTATTTACATAGGTCCCTGGTATGTATATCATTATTTACTGTGGTCATTGTGTAGTATATCATTATTTACAGTGGTCCCTGGGTAGTATATCATTATTTACTGTGGTCCCTGGGATGTATATCATTAAGTAAAGAGATCACTGTGTAGTATATCATTATTTACAGTGGTCCCTGGTATGTATATCATTATTTACAGTGGTCCCTGGGTAGTATATCATTATTTACAGTGGTCCCTGGGTAGTATATCATTATTTACAGTGGTCCCTGGGCAGGATATCATTATTTACAGTGGTCCCTGCGATGTATATCATTATTTACAGTGGTCCCTGAGTAGTATATCATTGTTTACAGTGGTCCCTGGGTAGTATATCATTATTTACTGTGGTCCCTGGGATGTATATCATTAATTAAAGAGATCATTGTGTAGTATATCATTATTTATAGTGGTCCCTGGTATGTATATCATTATTTACTGTGGTCTTTGAGTAGTATATAATTATTTACAGTGGTCCCTGGGCAGTATATCATTATTTACAGTGGTCCCTGAGCAGTATATCATTATTTACAGTGTGCCCTGGGCAGCATATCATTATTTACAGTGATCCCTGGGCAGTATATCATTATTCACAGTGGTCCCTCGGCAGTATATCATTATTTACAGTGATCCCTGGGTAATATATCATTATTTACAGTGGTCCCTGTGTAGTATATCATTATTTACAGTGGTCCCTGTGCAGTATATCATTATTTACTGTGGTCCCTGGGCAGTATATCATTATTTACAGTGGTCCCTGGGCAGTATATCATTATTTACAGTGGTCCCAGGGCAATGTATCATTATTTACAGTGATCCCTGGGTAGTATATCATTATTTACAGTGGTCCTGGGTAGTATATCATTATTCACAGTGATCCCTGGGCAGTATATTATTATTTACAGTGCTCCCTGGGCTGTACATCATTATTTACAGTGTCCCTGGGCAGTATATCATTATTTACAGTGGTCCCTGTGTAGAGAAGCATTATTTACAGTGGTCCCCGGGCAGTATATCATTATTTACAGTGGTCGCTGGGCAGTATATCATTATTGACAGTGGTCCCTGGGTAGTATATCATTATTTACAGTGGTCCCCTGGCAGTATATCATTATATACAGTGGGTCCTGGGCAGTATATCATTATTTACAGTGGTCCCTGGGCAGTATATCATTATTTACAGTGATCCCTGGGCAGTATATCATTATTTACAGTGATCACTGGGTAGTATATCATTATTTACAGTGGTCCCTGGGTAGTATATCATTATTTACAGTGGTCCCTGGGTAGTATATCATTATTGACAGTGGTCCCTGGGTAGTATATCATTATTTACAGTGATCCCTGGACAGTATATCATTATTTACAGAGGTCCCTGGGCATTACATCATTATTTACAGTGGTCCCTGTGTAGTATATCATTATTTACAGTGGTCCCTGGGCAGTATATCATTATTTACAGAGGTCCCTGGGCATTATATCATTATTTACAGTGGTCCCTGGGCAGTATATCATTATTTACAGTGGTCCCTGGGCAGTATGTCATTATTTACAGTGGTCCCTGGGCAGTATATCATTATTTACATTGGTCCCTGTGTAGTATATCATTATTTACAGTGGTCCCAGAGCAGTATATCATTATTTACAGTGGTCCCTGGACAGTATATCATTATTTACAGTGGTCCCTGTGCAGTATATAATTATTTACAGTGGTCCCTGTGCAGTATATCATTATTTACAGTGGTCCCTGGGCAGTATGTCATTATTTACAGTGGTCCCTGGACAGTATATCATTATTTACAGTGATCCCTGGGCTGTATATCATTATTGACTGTGGTATCTGGGTAGAATATCATTATTTACAGTGGTCCCTGGGCAGTATATCATTATTTACAGTGGGCCCTGGGCAGTATATCATTATTTACAGTGGGCCCTGGGCAGTATATCATTATTTACAGTGGTCCCTGGGCAGTATATCATTATTTACAGCGGTCCCTGGGATGTATATCATTATTTGCAGTGGTCCCTGGGTAGTATATCATTATTTACAGTGGTCCCTGGGCAGTATATCATTATTTACAGTGATCCCTGTGATGTATATCATTATTTACAGTGGTCCCTGGGCAGTATATCATTATTTACAGTGAGCCCTGGGTAGTATATCATTATATACAGTGGTCCCTGGGCAGAATATCATTATTTACAGTGGTCCCTGTGTAGTATATCATTATTTACAGTGGTCCCAGAGTAAAATATCATTATTTACAGTGGACACTGGGTAGTATATCATTATTTACAGTGAACTGTGGGCAGTATATCATTATTTACAGTGGTCCCTGTGCAGTATATCATTATTTACAGTGGTCCCAGAGTAAAATATCATTATTTACAGTGGACACTGGGTAGTATATCATTATTTACAGTGAACTGTGGGCAGTATATCATTATTTACAGTGGTCCCTGGGCAGTATATCATTATTTACAGCGGTCCCTGGGTACAATATCATTATTTACAGTGATCCCTGGGTAGTATATCATTATTTACAGCGGCCCCTGGGTAGTATATCATTATTTACAGTGGTCCCTGGGTAGTATATCATTATTTACAGCGGTCCCTGGCAGTATATCATTATTTACAGTGGTCCCTGGGCAGCATATCATTATTTACAGTGGCCCTGTGCAGTATATCATTATTCACAGTGGTCCCTGGGCAGTATATCATTATTGACTGTGGCCCCTGGGTAGAATATCATTATTTACAGAGGTCCCTGGGTAGAACATAGAACAGTACAGCACAGAACAGGCCCTTCGGCCCTCAATGTTGTGCCGAGCCATGATCACCCTACTCAAACCCACGTATCCACCCTATACCCGTAACCCAACAACCCCCCCCCCTTAACCTTACTTTTATTGGGACACTATGGGCAATTTAGCATGGCCAATCCACCTAACCCGCACATCTTTGGACCGTGGGAGGAAACCGGAGCACCCGGAGGAAACCCACGCACACAGGGGGAGGACGTGCAGACTCCACACAGACAGTGACCCAGCCGGGAATCGAAACTGGGACCCTGGAGCTGTGAAGCATTTATGCTAACCACCATGCTACCCTGCTGCCCTTTACAGTGTTCCCTGGGTAGTATATCATTATTTACAGTGGTCCCTGGGCAATATATCATTATTTATAGTGGTCCCTGGATAGTATATCATTATTAACAGTGCTCCCTGGGCAGTATATCATTATTTACAGTGGTCCCTGGGCAGTATATCATTATTTACAGTGGTCCCTGGGTAGTATATCATTATATACAGAGGTCCCTGGGCATTATATCATTATTTACAGTGGTCCCTGGGTAGTATATCATTATATACAGAGGTCCCTGGGCATTATATCATTATTTACAGTGGTCCCTGGGCAGTATATCATTATTTACAGCGGTTCCTGGGCAGTTTATCATTATTTACAGTGGGCCCTGGGTACAATATCATTATTTACAGTGATCCCTGGGTAGTATATCATTATTTACAGCGGCCCCTGAGTAGTATATCAATATTTACAGTGGTCCCTGGGCAGTATGTCATTATTTACAGTGGTCCCTGGGCGGTATATCATTATTTACAGTGGTCCCTGGGCAGTATATCATTATTTACTGTGGTCCCTGGGCAGTATATCATTATTTACAGTGGTCCCTGGGCGGTATATCATTATTTACAGTGGTCCCTGGGCAGTATATCATTATTTACAGCGGTCCCTGGGCAGTATATCATTATTTACAGTGATCCCTGGGATGTATATCATTATTTACAGTGGTCCCTGGGCAGTATATCATTATTTACAGTGAGCCCTGGGTAGTATATCATTATTCACAGTGAGCCCTGGGTAGTATATCATTATTTACAGTGGTCCCTGGGCAGTATATCATTATTTACAGTGGTCCCAGAGTAAAATATCATTATTTACAGTGGACACTGGGTAGTATATCATTATTTACAGTGGTCCCTGGGCAGTATATCATTTTTTACAGCGGTCCCTGGGTACAATACCATTATTTACTGTGATCCCTGGGCAGTATATCATTATTTACAGCTGTCCCTGGGTAGTATATCATTATTTACAGTGGTCCCTGGGTAGTATATCATTATTTACAGTGGTCCCTGGGCAGTATATCATTTTTTACAGCGGTCCCTGGGTACAATATCATTATTTACTGTGATCCCTGGGCAGTATACCATTATTTACAGCTGTCCCTGGGTAGTATATCATTATTTACAGTGGTCCCTGGGTAGTATATCATTATTTACAGTGGTCCCTGGGCTGTATATCATTATTTACAGTGTTCCCTGGGCAGTATGTCATTATTTACAGTGGTCCCTGGGCAGTATATCATTATTTACAGTGGTCCCTGGGTAGAATATCATTATTTACAGAGGTCCCTGGGTAGAACATAGAACAGTACAGCACAGAACAGGCCCTTCGGCCCTCAATGTTGTGCCGAGCCATGATCACCCTACTCAAACCCACGTATCCACCCTGTACCCGTAACCCAACAACCCCCCCCCCCTTAACCTTACTTTTTAGGACACTACGGGCAATTTAGCCTGGCCAATCAACCTAACCCGCACATCTTTGGACTGTGGGAGGAAACCGGAGCACCCGGAGGATACCCACGCACACAGGGGGAGGACGTGCAGACTCCACACGGACAGTGACACAGCCGGGAATCGAACCTGGGACCCTGGAGCTGTGAAGCATTTATGCTAACCACCATGCTACCCTGCTGCCCATTACAGTGTTCCCTGGGTAGTATATCATTATTTACAGTGGTCCCTGTGTAGTATATCATAATTTACAGTGATCCCTGGGCAGTATATCATTATTTACAGTGGTCCCTGGGCAGTATATCATTATTTACAGTGGCCCTGGGTAGTATATCATTATTTACAGTGGTCCCTGGGCAGTATATCATTATTTACAGTGGTCCCTGGGTAGTATATCATTATTTACAGTGATCCCTGGGTAGTATATCATTATTTACAGTGGTCCCTGGGTAATATATCATTATTCACAGTGATCCCTGGGCAGTATATTATTATTTACAGTGCTCCCTGGGCTGTTCATCATTGTTTATAGTGGTCCCTGGGCAATATATCATTATTTACAGTGGTCCCTGGATAGTATATCATTATTAACAGTGTCCCCGGGCAGTATATCATTATTTACAGTGATCCCTGGGTAGTATATCATTATTTACAGTGGTCCCTGGATAGTATATCATTATTTACAGTGGTCCCTGGGCAGTATATCATTATTTACAGTGGTCCCTGGGTAGTATATCATTATTTACAGTGGTCCCTGGGTAGTATATCATTATTCACAGTGATCCCTCGGCAGTATATCATTATTTACAGTGATCCCTCGGTAGTATATCATTATTTACAGTGGTCCCTGGGCAGTATATCATTATTTACAGTGGTCCCTGGGCAGTATATCATTATTTACAGTGGTCCCTGGGCAGTATATCATTATTTACTGTGGTCCCTGGGCAGTATATCATTATTTACACTGATCCCTGTGTAGTATATCATAATTTACAGTGATCCCTGGGCAGTATATCATTATTTACAGTGATCACTGGGTAGGATATCATTATTTACAGTGGTCCCTGGGTCGTATATCAATATTTACAGTTGTCCCTGGGCAGTATATCATTATTTACAGTGGTCCCTGGGTAGTATATCATTATTTACAGTGGTCCCTGGGCAGTATATCATTATTTACAGTGATCCCTGGGTAGTATATCATTATTTACAGTGGTCCCTGGATAGTATATCATTATTTACAGTGATCCCTGGGCAGTATATCATTATTTACAGTGTTCCCTGGGCAGTATGTCATTATTTACAGTGGTCCCTGGGCAGTATATCATTATTTACAGTGGTCCCTGGGTAGTATATCATTATTTACAGTGGTCCCTGGGCAGTATATAATTATTTACAGTGTTCCCTGGGCAGTATGTCATTATTTACAGTGGTCCCTGGGCAGTATATCATTATTTACAGTGGTCCCTGGGTAGTATATCATTATTTACAGTGGTCCCTGGGCAGTATATCATTATTTACAGTGATCCCTGGGTAGTATATCATTATTTACAGTGGTCCCTGGATAGTATATCATTATTTACAGTGGTCCCTGGGCAGTATATCATTATTTACAGTGGACCCTGTGTAGTATTTCACTATTGACAGTGTGCCCTGGGCAGTATATCATTATTTACAGTGGCCCTGGCCAGTATATCATTATTTACAGTGGTCCCTGGGTAGTATATCATTATTTACAATGGTCCGTGGGCAGTATATCATTATTTACAGTGGTCCCTGGGTAGTATATCATTAGTTACAGTGATCCCTGGGCAGTATATCATTATTTACAGTGTTCCCTGGGCAGTATGTCATTATTTACAGTGGTCCCTGGGCAGTATATCATTATTTACAGTGGTCCCTGGGTAGTATATCATTATTTACAGTGGTCCCTGGGCAGTATATCATTATTTACAGTGATCCCTGGGTAGTATATCATTATTTACAGTGGTCCCTGGATAGTATATCATTATTTACAGTGGTCCCTGGGCAGTATACCATTATTTACAGTCGTCCCTGGGCAGTATATCATTATTTACCGTGGTCCCTGGGTAGTATATCATTATTTACAGAGGTCCCTGTGCAGTATGTCATTATTTACAGTGGTTCCTGGGCAGTATATCATTATTTACAGTGATCCCAGGGTAGTATATCATTATTTACAGTCATCCCTGGTCAGAATATCATTATTTACAGTGGTCCCTGGGCAGTATATCATTATTTACAGTGGTCCCTGTGTCGTACATCATTACTTACAGTGATCCCTGGGCAGTATATCATTATTTACTGTGGTCCCTGGGCAGTATATCATTATTTACAGTGATCCCTGGGCAGTATATCATTATTTACAGTGGTCCCTGGGCAGTATATCATTATTAACAGTGATCCCTGGGCAGTATATCATTATTTACAGTGGTCCCTGGGCAGTATATCATTATTTACAGTGATCCCTGTGTCGTATATCATTACTTACAGTGATCCCTGGGCAGTATATCATTATTTACAGTGGTCCCTGGGCAGTATATCATTATTTACAGTGGTCCCTGGGCAGTATATCATTATTTACAGTGATCCCTGGGTAGTATATCATTATTTACAGTGATACCTGGGCTGTATGTCATTATTTACAGTGGTCCCTGGGCAGTATATCATTATTTACTGTGGTCCCTGGGCAGTATATCATTATTTACAGTGGTCCCTGGGCAGTATATCATTATTTACAGTGGTCCCTGGGCAGTATATCATTATTTACAGAGATCACTGTGTAGTATATCCTTATTTACAGTCGACCGTGAGTAGTATATCATTATTTACTCTGTTCCCTGGATAGAATATCGTTATTTACAGTGGACCCTGGGTAGTATATCATTATTTAAGGTGGTCCCTGGGCAGTATATCATTATTTACAGTGGTCCCTGGGCAGCATATCATTATTTGCTGTTGTCCCTGTGTAGTATATCATTATTTACAGTGGTCCCTGTGTAGTATATCATTATTTACAGTGGTCCCTGAGATGTATATCATTATTTAGTGTTCCCTGGGCAGTATATCTTTATTTACAGTGGTCCCTTGGCAGTATATCATTATTTACAGTGGTCCCTGAGTAGTATATCATTATTTACAGTGGTCCCTGTGCAGTATATCATTATTTACTGTGGTCCCTGGGCAGTATATCATTATTTACAGTGGTCCCTGGGCAGTATATCATTATTTACAGTGATCCCTTGGCAGAATATCATTATTTACTGTGGTCACTGGGCAGTACATCATTATTTACAGAGATCACTGTGTAGTATATCCTTCTTTACAGTCGACCGGGAGTAGTATATCATTATTTACTCTGTTCCCTGGATAGAATATCGTTATTTACAGTGGACCCTGGGTAGTATATCATTATTTAAGGTGGTCCCTGGGCAGTATATGATTATTTACAGTGGTCCCTGGGCAGTATATCATTATTTGCTGTTGTCCCTGTGTAGTATATCATTATTTACAGTGGTCCCTGTGTAGTATATCATTATTTACAGTGGTCCCTGAGATGTATATCATTATTTAGTGTTCCCTGGGCAGTATATCTTTATTTACAGTGGTCCCTTGGCAGTATATCATTATTTACAGTGGTCCCTGAGTAGTATATCATTATTTACAGTGGTCCCTGTGCAGTATATCATTATTTACTGTGGTCCCTGGGCAGTATATCATTATTTACAGTGTGCCCTGGATAGTATATCATTATTTACAGTGGTCCCTGGGTAGAATATCATTATTTACAGTGGTCCTTGGACAGTATGTCATTATTTACAGAGATCACTGTGTAGTATATCATTAGTTACAGTGGTCCCTGGATAGTATATCATTATTTACAGTGGTCCCTGGATAGTATATCATTATTTACAGTGGTCCCTGGATAGTATATCATTATTTACAGTTGTCCCTGAATAGTATATCATTATTTACAGTGGTCCCTGGATAGTATATCATTATTTACAGTGGTCCCTGGGTAGTATATCATTATTTACAGTTGTCCCTGAATAGTATATCATTATTTACAGTGGTCCCTGGACAGTATATCATTATTTACAGTGGTCCCTGGGCAGTATATCATTATTTACAGTGATCCCTGGATAGTATATCATTATTTACAGTGGTCCCTGAATAGTATATCATTATTTACAGTGATCCCTGGGCAGTATATCATTATTTACAGTGGTCACTGGGCAGTATATCATTATTTACAGTGGGCCCTGGGCAGTATATCATTATTTACAGTGGTCACTGGGCAGTGTATCATTATTTACAGCGATCGCTGGGCTGTATATCATTATTTACAGTGGTCCCTGGGCAGTATATCATTATTTACAGTGGTCCCTGGGCAGTATATCATTATTTACAGTGATCCCTGGGTAGAATATCATTATTTACAGTGGTCCCTGGGATGTATATCATTATTTACAGTGGTCCCTGGGCAGTATATCATTATTTATAGTGATCCCTGGGATGTATATCATTATTTACAGAGGTCCCTGGGCAGTATATCATTATTTACAGAGGTCCCTGGGCAGTATGTCATTATATACAGTGGTCCCTGGGCAGTATATCATTATTTACAGTGGTCCCTGGGCAGTATATCATTATTTACAGTGGTCCCTGGGATGTATATCATTAATTACAGTGGACCCTGGCCAGTATATCATTATTTACAGAGATCACTGTGTAGTATATCATTATTTACAGTGATCCCTGTGTAGTATATCATTATTCACAGAGATCATTGTGTAGTATATCATTATTTACAGCGATCCCTGGGCAGTATATCATTATTTACATTGGTCCCTGGGCAGTATATCATTATTTACAGTGGCCCCTGGACAGTATATCATTATTTACAGTGGGCCCTGGGCAGTATATCATTATTTACAGTGGTCCCTGGTATGTATATCATTATTTACAGGGGCCCCTGGGCAGTATATCATTATTTACAGTGGACCCTGGGTAGTATATCATTATTTACAGTGATCCCTGGGATGTATATCATTATTTACAGTGGTCCCTGGGCAGTATATCATTATTTATAGTGATCCCTGGGATGTATATCATTATTTACAGTGGTCCCTGGGTAGTATATCATTATTTACAGTGGACCCTGGGCAGTATATCATTATTTACATTGAAACCTGGGTAGTTTATCATTATTTACAGTGGTCCCTGGGCTGTATATCATTATTTACAGTGGTCCCTGGGCAGTATGTCATTATTTACAGTGTTCCCGGAGCAGTATATCATTATTTACAGTGATCCCTGGGTAGTATATCATAATTTACAGTGATCCCTAGGCGGTATATCATTATTTACAGTGATCCCTGGGCAGTATGTCATTATTTACAGTGGTCCCTGGGCAGTATATCATTATTTACAGTGGTCCCTGGGCAGTATATCATTATTTACATTGGTCCCTGGGCAGTATATCATTATTTACAGTGGTCCCTGGGCAGTATATCATTATTTACATTGGTCCCTGGGCAGTATATCATTATTTACAGTGGTCCCTGGGCAGTATATCATTATTTACTGTGGTCCCTGGTTTAGTATATCATTATTTACAGTGGTCCCTGGGTAGTATATCATTATTTACAGTGATCCCTGGGCAGTATATCATTATTTACAGTGATCCCTGGGTAGTATATCATTATTTACAGTGGTCCCTGGGTAGTATATCATTATTTACAGTGGTCCCTGGGTAGTATATCATTATTTACAGTGATCACTGGGCAGTATATCATTATTTACAGCGGCCCCTGGGTAGTATATCAATATTTACAGTGGTCCCTGGGCAGTATATCATTATTTACAGTGATCCCTGGGTAGTATGTCATTATTTACAGTGGACCCTGGATAGTATATCATTATTTACAATGGTCCCTGGGCAGAATATCATTATTTACAGTGGTCCCTGGGTAGTATATCATTATTTACAGTGGTCCCTGGGCAGTATATCATTATTTACAGTGGTCCCTGGACAGTATATCATTATTTACAGTGGTCCCTGGGTAGTATATCATTATTTACAGTGATCCCTGGGCGGAATATCATTATTTACAGTGATCCCTGGGCAGTACGTCATTATTTACAGTGGTCCCTGGGCAGTATATCATTATTTACAGTGGTCCCTGGGCAGTATATCATTATTTACAGTGGTCCCTGGGCAGCATATCATTATTTACAGTGGTCCCTGGGCAGTATATCATTATTTACAGTGATCACTGGGTAGTATATCATTATTTACAGTGGTCCCTGGGTAGTATATCATTATTGGTGTGGGGGTGAGGGGGGTGTGGGGAGTGGGGGTGGTGTGGGGGTGTGGAGGGTGTGTGGGTGAGGGTGGTGTGGGGGTGAGGGTGGTGTTGGGGTGAGGGTGGTGGTGGGGTGAGGGTGGTGTTGGGGGTGTGGGGGCTGTGGGGGTGAGGGTGGTGTTGGGGTGTGGGGGTGTGGGGGTGAGGGTGGTGTGGGGGTGAGAGTTGGGTGGGGGTGAGGGTGGTGT
Organism: Scyliorhinus canicula; assembly: GCF_902713615.1. NCBI lineage: Eukaryota > Metazoa > Chordata > Chondrichthyes > Carcharhiniformes > Scyliorhinidae > Scyliorhinus > Scyliorhinus canicula. Next base: position 1,545,242 of record NW_024055734.1, read on the forward strand.
GGGGGTGTGGGGGATGTGGGGTGAGGGTGGTGTGGGGGTGAGGGTGGTGGGGGAGAGGGTGGTGTGGGGGTGAGGGTGGTGTGGGGGTGGGGGTTGTGTGGGGGTCAGGGTGTTGGGGGTGAGGGTGGTGTTGGGCTGAGGGTGGTGTGGGGGTGAGGGTGGTGGGGGTGAGGGTGGTGTTGGGGTGAGGGTGGTGTGGGGGTGAGGGTGGTGTTGGGGTGAGGGTGGTGTTGGGGTGAGGGTGGTGTTGAGGGTGTGGGGGAGTGGGGGTGGTGTGGGGGTGTGGGGGTGAGGGTGGTGTGGGGGTGAGGGTGGTGTGGGGGTGAGGGTGGTGTGGGGTGTGGATGGTGTGGGGGTGAGGGTGGTGTGGGGGTGAGGGTGGTGTGGGGGTGAGGGTCGTGTTGGGGGTGAGGGTGGTGTGGGGGTGAGGGTGGTGTGGGGGGTGAGGGTGGTGAGGGGGGTGTGGGGGGTGGGGGGATGAGGGTGGTATGGGGGTGAGGGTGGTGTGGGGGTGAGGGTGGTGTGGGGGGTGGGGGTGTTGTTGGGGGTGAGGGGGGTGTGGGGGTGTGGGGTGTGGGGGTGAGGGTGGTGTGGGGGTGAGGGTGGTGTGGGGGGTGGGGGTGATGTTGGGGGTGAGGGGGGTGTGGGGGTGAGGGTGGTGTGGGGGTGAGGGTGGTGTGGGGTGAGGGTGGTGTGGGGGTGAGGGTGGTATGGGGAGTGGGGGTGGTGTGGGGGCGAGGGTGGTGGGGGTGTGAGGGTGGTGTGGGGGTGAGGGTGGTGGGGGTGAGGGTGGTGTGGGGGTGAGGGGGCTGTGGGGGTGTCTCTCTCTCTCCGTCTCTCTCTGTCTCTGTCTATATATATAGATCTCTCCCTCTGTCTCTCTCTTTCTGTCATTCTCTCTGCCGTCGTCTTTCTCTCTCTACCTCTCTGTCTCCCTCTCTCTGTCCCTCTCTCACACCTCCGACAGTGCAGTACCAGGTACTGGCACCGGGGGGGGAGTGTGGGCCTGGATTATGGAGCTCAAATCCTAGAGTATAGACATCTCCCTCCGACAGTGCAGCGCTCCCTCAGTACTGGCACCGGGGGGAGTGTGGGCCTGGATTATGGAGCTCAAATCCTAGAGTATAGACATCTCCCTCCGACAGTGCAGCGCTCCCTCAGTACTGGCACCGGGGGGAGTGTGGGCCTGGATTATGGAGCTCAAATCTTAGAGTATATACATCTCCCTCCGACAGTGCAGCGCTCCCTCAGTACTGGCACCGTGGGGAGTGTGGGCCTGGATTATGGAGCTCAAATCCTAGAGTATAGACATCTCCCTCCGACAGTGCAGCGCTCCCTCAGTACTGGCACCGGGGGGAGTGTGGGCCTGGATTATGGAGCTCAAATCCTAGAGTATATACATCTCCCTCCGACAGTGCAACGCTCCCTCAGTACTGGCACGGGGGGAGTGTGGGCCTGGATTATGGAGCTCAAATCCTAGAGTATATACATCTCCCTCCGACAGTGCAGCGCTCCCTCAGTACTGGCACCGGGGGGAGTGTCGGCCTGGATTATGGAACTCAAATCCTAGAGTATATACATCTCCCTCCGACAGTGCAACGCTCCCTCAGTACTGGCACCGGGGGGAGTGTGGGCTTGGATTAAGGAGCTCAAATCCTTGAATATATACATCTCCCTCCGACAGTGCAGCGCTCATTCAGTACTGGCACCGGGGGGAGTGTCGGCCAGGATTATAGCGCTCAAATCCTAGAGTATATACATCTACCTCCGACAGTGCAGCACTCCCTCAGTACTGGCACCGGGGGGAGTGTGTGCCTGGATTATGGAGCTCAAATCCTAGAGTATATACATCTCCCTCCGACAGTGCAGCGCTCCCTCAGTACTGGCACCGGGGGGGAGTGTCGGCCAGGATTATGGAGCTCAAATCCTAGAGTATATACATCTCCCTCCGACAGTGCAGCACTCCCTCAGTACTGGCACCGGGGGGAGTGTGGGCCTGGATTATGGAGCTCAAAACCTAGAGTATAGACATCTCCCTCCGACAGTGCGGAGCTTCCTCAGTACTGGCACCGGGGGGAGTGAGGGCCTGGATTATAGCGCTCAAATCCGAGAGTATAGACATCTCCCTCCGACAGTGCAGCGCTCCCTCAGTACTGGCACGGGGGGAGTGTGGGCCTGGATTATGGAGCTCAAATCCTAGAGTATATACATCTCCCTCCGACAGTGCAACGCTCCCTCAGTACTGGCACCGGGGGGAGTGTGGGCTTGGATTATGGAGCTCAAATCCTTGAATATATACATCTCCCTCCGACAGTGCAGCGCTCCCTCAGTACTGGCACCGGGGGGAGTGTCGGCCAGGATTATGGAGCTCAAATCCTAGAGTATATACATCTACCTCCGACAGTGCAGCGCTCCCTCAGTACTGGCACCGGGGGGGAGTGTGGGCCTGGATTATGGAGCTCAAATCCTAGAGTATATACATCTCCCTCCGACAGTGCAGCACTCCCTCAGTACTGGCACCGGGGGGAGTGTGTGCCTGGATTATGGAGCTCATATCCTAGAGTATAGACATCTCCCTCCGACAGTGCGGCGCTCCCTCAGTACTGGCACCGGGGGGAGTGTGGGCCTGGATTATGGAGCTCAAATCTTAGAGTATATACATCTCCCTCCGACAGTGCAGCGCTCCCTCAGTACTGGTACCGGGGGGAGTGTGGGCCTGGATTATGGAGCTCAAATCCTAGAGTATAGACATCTCCCTCCGACAGTGCAGCGCTCCCTCAGTACTGGCACCGGGGGGAGTGTGGGCCTGGATTATAGCGCTCAAATCCTAGAGTATATACATCTCCCTCCGACTGTGCAGCGCTCCCTCAGTACTGGCACCGGGGGGAGTGTGGGCCTGGATTATAGCGCTCAAATCCTAGAGTATAGACATCTCCCTCCGACAGTGCAGCGCTCCCTCAGTACTGGCACCGGGGGGAGTGTGGGCCTGGATTATGGAGCTCAAATCCTAGAGTATAGACATCTCCCTCCGACAGTGCAGCGCTCCCTCAGTACTGGCAGGGGGGGAGTGTGGGCCTGGATTATGGAGCTCAAATCCTAGAGACATCTCCCTCCGACAGTGCAGCGCTCCCTCAGTACTGGCACCGGGGGGAGTGTTTGCCTGGACTATGGAGCTCAAATCCTAGAGACATCTACCTCCGACAGTGCAGCGCTCCCTCAGTACTGGCACCGGGGGGAGTGTGGGCCTGGATTATGGAGCTCAAATCCTAGAGTATAGACATCTCCCTCCGACAGTGCAGCGCTCCCTCAGTACTGGCACCGGGGGGAGTGTGGGCGTGGATTATGGAGCTCAAATCATAGAGTATAGACATCTCCCTCCGACAGTGCAGCGCTCTCTCAGTACTGGCACCAGGGGGAGTGTGGGCCTGGATTTTGGAGCTCAGACCCTAGAGTATAGACAGCTCCCTCCGACAGTGCAGCGCTCCCTCAGTACTGGCACCGGGGGGAGTGTGGGCCTGGATTAAAGCGCTCAAATCCTAGAGTATAGACATCTCCCTCCGACAGTGCAGCGCTCCCTCAGTACTGGCACCGGGGGGGAGTGTGGGCCTGGATTATGGAGCTCAAATACTAGAGTATAGACATCTCCCTCCGACAGTGCGGCGCTCCCTCAGTACTGGCACCGGGGGGGAGTGTGGGCCTGGATTATGGAGCTCACATCCTAGAGCATATACATCTCCCTCCGACAGTGCAGCGCTCCCTCAGTACTGACACCGGGGGGAGTGTGGGCCTGGATTATGGAGCTCAAATCCTAGAGTATATACATCTACCTCCGACAGTGCAGCACTCCCTCAGTACTGGTACCGGGGGGAGTTGTGGCCTGGATTATGGAGCTCAAATCCTAGAGTATAGACATCTCCCTCCGACAGTGCAGCGCTCCCTCAGTACTGGCACCGGGGGGAGTGTGGGCCTGGATTATGGAGCTCAAATCCTAGAGTATAGACATCTCCCTCCGACAGTGCAGCGCTCCCTCAGTACTGGCACCAGGGGGGGAGTGTCGGCCTGGATTATAGCGCTCAAATCCTAGAGTATAGACATCTCCCTCCGACAGTGCGGCGCTCCCTCAGTACTGGCACCAGGGGGGGGAGTGTCGGCCTGGATTATAGCGCTCAAATCCTAGAGTATAGACATCTCCCTCCGACAGTGCAGTGCTCCCTCAGTACTGGCACCGGGGGGAGTGCCGGCCTGGATTATAGCGCTCAAATCCTAGAGTATAGACATCTCCCTCCGACAGTGCGCCGCTCCCTCAGTACTGGCACCGGGGGGAGTGTGGGCCTGGATTATAGCGCTCAAATCCTAGAGTATAGACATCTCCCTCCGACAGTGCAGCGCTCCCTCAGTACTGGCACCGGGGGGAGTGTGGGCCTGGATTATAGCGCTCAAATCCTAGAGTATATACATCTCCCTCCGACAGTGCAGCGCTCCCTCAGTACTGGCACCGGGGGGAGTGTGGGCCTGGATTATGGAGCT
>NW_024055734.1:1550268-1582119 GCF_902713615.1 Scyliorhinus canicula
ACTGCACAGGGACCACTGTAAATAATTATATACTGCACAGGGACCACTGTAAATAATGATATACTGTCCAGGGACCACTGTAAATAATGATATACTGCTCAGGGACCACTGTAAATAATGATATACTACACAGGGACCAATGTAAATAATGATATACTGCCCAGGGACCACTGTAAATAATGACATACTGCCCAGGGACCACTGTAAATAATGATATACTGCCCAGGGACCACTGTAAATAATGATATAATGCCCAGGGACCTCTGTAAATAATGATATACTGCCCAGGGACCACTGTAAATAATGATATACTACACAGGGACCACTGTAAATAATGATGTAATGCCCAGGGACCTCTGTAAATAATGATATACTGTCCAGGGATCACTGTAAATAATGATATACTACCCAGGGACCACTGTCAATAATGATATACTACCCAGGGACCACTGTAAATAATGATATACTACCCAGGGACCACTGTAAATAATGATATACTACCCAGTGATCACTGTAAATAATGATATACTGCCCAGGGATCACTGTAAATAATGATATACTGCCCAGGGACCACTGTAAATAATGATATACTGCCCAGGACCCACTGTAAATAATGATATACTGCCAGGGGACCACTGTAAATAATGATATACTACCCAGGGACCACTGTCAATAATGATATACTGCCCAGCGACCACTGTAAATAATGATATACTGCCCGGGACCACTGTAAATAATGCTTCTCTACACAGGGACCACTGTAAATAATGATATACTGCCCAGGGACACTGTAAATAATGATGTACAGCCCAGGGAGCACTGTAAATAATAATATACTGCCCAGGGATCACTGTGAATAATGATATACTACCCAGGACCACTGTAAATAATGATATACTACCCAGGGATCACTGTAAATAATGATACATTGCCCTGGGACCACTGTAAATAATGATATACTGCCCAGGGACCACTGTAAATAATGATATACTGCCCAGGGACCACAGTAAATAATGATATACTGCACAGGGACCACTGTAAATAATGATATACTACACAGGGACCACTGTAAATAATGATATATTACCCAGGGATCACTGTAAATAATGATATACTGCCCAGGGACCACTGTAAATAATGATATACTGCCCAGGGATCACTGTAAATAATGATATGCTGCCCAGGGCACACTGTAAATAATGATATACTGCTCAGGGACCACAGTAAATAATGATATACTGCCCAGGGACCACTGTAAATAATTATATACTACTCAAAGACCACAGTAAATAATGATATACATACCAGGGACCACTATAAATAATGATATACTACACAATGATCTCTTTAATTAATGATATACATCCCAGGGACCACAGTAAATAATGATATACTACCCAGGGACCACTGTAAACAATGATATACTACTCAGGGACCACTGTAAATAATGATATACAACGCAGGGACCACTGTAAATAATGATATACTGCCCAGGGACCACTGTAAATAATGATATACTACCCAGGGACCACTGTTAATAATGATATACTACCCAGGGACCACTGTAAATAATGATATACATACCAGGGACCACTGTAAATAATGATATACTACACAGTGATCTCTTTACTTAATGATATACATCCCAGGGACCACAGTAAATAATGATATACTACCCAGGGACCACTGTAAATAATGATATACTACACAATGACCACAGTAAATAATGATATACATACCAGGGACCTATGTAAATAATGATATACTACACAGTGATCTCTTTAATTAATGATATACACCCCAGGGACCACAGTAAATAATGATATTCTACCCAGGGACCACTGTAAATAATGATATACTACTCAGGGACCACTGTATATAATGATATACATCCGAGGGACCACTGTAAATAATGATATACTGCACAGGGACCACTGTAAATAATGATATACTGCCCAGAATCACTGTAAATAATGATATACTGCCCAGGGACCACTGTAAATAATGATATATTACCCAGGGATCACTGTAAATAATGATATACTGCCCAGGGACCACTGTGAATAATGATATACTGCCCAGGGATCACTGTAAATAATGATATGCTGCCCAGGGCACACTGTAAATAATGATATACTGCTCAGGGACCACAGTAAATAATGATATACTGCCCAGGGACCACTGTAAATAATTATATACTACTCAAAGACCACAGTAAATAATGATATACATACCAGGGACCACTATAAATAATGATATACTACACAATGATCTCTTTAATTAATGATATACATCCCAGGGACCACAGTAAATAATGATATACTACCCAGGTACCACTGTAAACAATGATATACTACTCAGGGACCACTGTAAATAATGATATACATCGCAGGGACCACTGTAAATAATGATATACTGCCCAGGGACCACTGTAAATAATGATATACTACCCAGGGACCACTGTTAATAATGATATACTACCCAGGGACCACTGTAAATAATGATATACATACCAGGGACCACTGTAAATAATGATATACTACACAGTGATCTCTTACTTAATGATATACATCCCAGGGACCACAGTAAATAATGATATACTACCCAGGGACCACTGTAAATAATGATATACTACACAATGACCACAGTAAATAATGATATACATACCAGGGACCTATGTAAATAATGATATACTACACAGTGATCTCTTTAATTAATGATATACACCCCAGGGACCACAGTAAATAATGATATTCTACCCAGGGACCACTGTAAATAATGATATACTACTCAGGGACCACTGTAAATAATGATATACATCCGAGGGACCACTGTAAATAATGATATACTGCACAGGGACCACTGTAAATAATGATATACTGCCCAGAATCACTGTAAATAATGATATACTGCCCAGGGACCACTGTAAATAATGATCTACTGCCCAGGGACCACTGTAAATAATGATATACATCCCAGGGACAACTGTAAATAATGATATACTGCCCAGGGACCACTGTAAATAATGATATTCTGCTAAGGGACCACTGTAAATAATGATATACTGCCTAGTGACCACTGTAAATAATGATATACTACCCAGGGACCACTGTAAATAATGATATACTACCCAGGGACCACTGTAAATAATGATATACTGCCCTGGGACCACTGTAAATAATGATATACTGCCCAGGGATCACTGCAAATAATGATATACTACCCAGGGACCACTGTAAATAATGATATACTACCCAGGGACCACTGTAAATAATGATATACTGCCCAGGGATCACAGTAAATAATGATATACTGCCCAGGGACCACTGTAAATAATGATATACTGCCCAGGGATCACAGTAAATAATGATAAACCGGTCCCAATGCCCCAGGAATTTGAACCCCTCCCTCTTGCACCATCTCTCGAACCACGCATTCATCCTATCTATCCTGACATTCCTACTCTGACTAGCTCGTGGCACTGGTAGCAATCCTGAGATTACTACCTTTGAGGTCCTACTTTTTAGTTTAACTCCTAACTCCCTGAATTCCGCTTGTAGGACCTCATCCCGTTTTTTACCTATATCGTTGGTGCCTATGTGCACCACGACAGCTGGCTGTTCACCCTCCCCCCCCCCCAGAATGTCCTGCAGCCGCTCCGAGACATCCTTGACCCTTGCACCAGGGAGGCAACATACCATCCTGGAGTCTCGATTGTGTCCACAGAACCACCTGTCTATTCCCCTTACGATCGAGTCCCCTATCACTATAGCCCTGCTATTCTTCTTCCTGCCCTGCTGTGCAGCAGAGCCAGCCACGGTGCCATGAACCTGGCTGCTGCTGCCTTCCCCTGGTGAGCCATCTCCCTCAACAGTATCCAAAGCGGTATATCTGTTTTGCAGGGAGATGACCGCAGGGGACACCTGCACTGCCTTCCTACTCTTGCTCTGTCTTTTGGTCACCCATTTTCTATCTCCCTCAGTAACCTTCACCTGCGGTGTGACCAACTCGCTAAACGTGCTATCCACGACCTCCTCAGCATCGCGGATGTTCCAAAGTGAGCCCATCCGCAGCCCCAGAGCCGTCAAGCGGTCTAACAGGAGCTGCAACTGAACACACTTCTTGCACGTGAAGGAGTCAGGGACAGTGGACGTGTCCCTGAGCTCCCACATCGCACACGAGGAGCATGACACTGGTCTGGGATCTCCTGCCATGTCTTAAACCTTAGGTAAACTTATACAACAACAATTTCAAAATAAATATAAATAAATTAGACAATGAAAAGAAAAACTACTTACCAGTCACTTACCAGGGTTAAAAAGCACCTCCTCACACTCTGCACCGAATTACCTCACTGCACCAAATTACCAATTTGCAATCCCCACTCTGGATGAGTCTCACTCAGGATGTGTGTCCTTGAAAAACGCTAGATAGGATGAATACGTGGCTCGAGGGCGATGGTGCAAGAGGGAGGTATTCACATTCCTGGGGCGTTGGAACCGGTTCTGGGGGAGGTGGGACCAGTACAAACTGGACGGTCTGCACCTGGGCAGGACTGGAACCGATGTCCTGGGGGGGGGGTGTTTGCTAGAGCTGTTGGGGAGGGTTTAAACTAATGTGGCAGGGGGATGGGAACCGATGCAGGAAGTCGGAAGGTAGTAAAACAGGGACAGAAGCAAAAGGCAGTAAGGGGGAACGTGTAAGGCAGAGAAGCCATAGTCAAAAATCAAAAAGGGGCCGCAGTAGAGAGTACAGTGACTGAGGAGAGTGTTAAAAGGGAGGTTGTCAATGCAGGACTGAGGGTGCTGTACTAAATGCACGCAGTGTACGGAACAAGGTAAATGAGCTTGTTGTGTGCATTGAAATTGCCCGGTAAGATAGAACATAGAACATACAGTGCAGAAGGAGGCCATTCGGCCCATCGTGTCTGGACCGACCCACTTAAGCCCTTCAGATCCACCTTATCCCAGTAACCCAAGCACCCCGCCTACCCTTTTTTTGACACTAAGGGGCAATTTAGCATGGCCAATCCCCATAACCTACAGGTCTTTGGAGTGTGGGAGGAAACCGGAGCACCCGGAGGAAACCCACACACACACGGGGAGGACGTGCAGACTCCGCACAGACAGTGACCCAGCCGGGAATCGAACCTGGGACCCTGGAGCTGTGAATCATTTATGCCAACCACCGTGCTGCCCCTGTGTTCTATTGAAAGGACAGGGGGCTGGGTAAAGGGTTGCATTGTTAGTCAGGAATGAAGTTAAATCTAAAGCAAGAAGCGATACAGGATCAGAAGGCACAGAATCTCTGTGGATAGAGTTGAGGAATCGCAGAGTTAAAAAGATGGGAGTTATTTAGAAGCCCCCTAGCAGAAGTCAGGATGAAGTTATAATTAAGCAATTGTTATAATAATACATTTGATTTTAGCTTTTCCCTCTCAAACTGCAGGGTACATTCGATCATATTGTTGACATAAGTGATCATGTAACTTTTGTTCCCTAATCAGGTTTTGCTCATTACACATCACCAAATCCAGAATTGCCTGTTCCCTAGTGAGCTCTGTCACAAACTGCTCCAAAAAACCCATCTCGCAGAGACTCCGGAATTCCGTTTCTGGACATCCGCTGTCAACTTGATATTCCCAGTCCACCTGCGCATTGAGGTCCCATGAATATTCTAATCCCGTTCCTGTTTTCTCTATCCCCAGATTGATTTTCTTCCCCGCACTCTGACTGATGCTCAGGGGCATGTACATAACTATAATCAGCGTACCGTTCCATTTGCAATTCCGCAGCTCCACTCGTCATCTGACGGCTTCTCCTATTTAAAACAAAGAACAAAGACAATGACAGCACAGGAACAGGCCCTTCGGCCCTCCCAGCCTGCGCCGATCCAGATCCTCTATCTAAACCTGTCTCCTATTTTCCAAGGTCTACTTCTCTCTGTTCCCGCCTGTTCATATATCTGTCTCGATGCCTCTTAAATGATGCTATCGTGCCCGCCTCTACCACCTCCGCTGGCAAAGCGTTCCAGGCACCCACCACCCTCTGCGTAAAAAACTTTCCACGCACATCTCCCTTAAACTCTCCCCCTCTCACCTTGAAATCGTGACCCCTTGTAACTGACACCCCCCACTCTTGGGAAAAGCTTGTTGCTATCCACCCTGTCCATACCTCTCATAATTTGGTAGACCTCAATCAGGTCCCCCCCTCAACCTCCGTCTTTCCAACGAAAACAATCCTCATCTACTCAACCTTTCTTCATAGCTAGCCCCCTCCATACCAGGCAACATCCTGGTGAACCTCCTCTGCACCCTCTCCAAGGCATCCCTCGGCAGAAACGTGGGATAGATGTGGACTTTATCATCAAAGGAAGGGAGGCACGACGCGATGTGTTGTGGGCAAAGGAGATTTCAGGTGTAAAATAAAATGCATTGTGCTTATGTTCAAATGTTGTGCATTAACAGAGAAACACAGCCGAGTACGTGCCCGGATCATCGACCACGGCAGGATTCATTAAGGAGACTAAACGTAAAGAATATTGCATTTTTATATGGTCCGTGTGGAGTTTGCACATTCTTCCCGTGTCTGAGTGAATTCCCCCCTCCCCCCAACCCCCCGCAACCCAACGATGAGCAGGTTCGGTGAATTGGCCATGCTAAATTGCCCCTTAATTGGTAAAAAAAAAATAATTGGCGACCCCGATGCAGTATCAATTACGACGAGACGAGAGTAGAGAGTAATCGAGGCTTTATTACCCAGAGGTGCGTTGCCTCCTGCAGCTGCTGCTGAAATGGCTGCTGTACGGGGAGCACACATATTTATACCCCGCCTACTGGGCGGAGCCAGCAGGCAGGGATCTACCCCCGTACCTGTAGTACAGGGGCCTCGTAATACCCCTGCATACCGCAGTATACACAATACAACAGTGGTGGCTACCGCAAACCTAAATTTATTTTAAAAAATAAATCGTTACCGGCCAATATTACTCCCAGGTTAGATCCCAGCGTGAGTATTTTAGCAATCGTTGGACATCTTGGCAGGAAGCTGGGAGCAGCCGGAGGAAACCCACCCAGACACAGGGAGAAGGTGGAAACTCCACACTGACAGTCACCCAGGGCCGGAATTCAATCCGGGTCTCTGGCTCTGTGAGGCAGGAGTGTTAACCACTGTGCCACCGTGTGACTCTTCGGGCGAACCTCGTGTGATTTTGAGCAATTTGCACTTTTCCCCCTGACTGTGTTGTTTTCCTGCGGGCAATCCTGTTTCTACCCACAGCCCAACTATGTGCAAAAGGGACTTGGGAGTCCTGGTTCGCGATTCTCTGAAGGTTAACGTGCAGGTTCAGTCGGCAGTTAGGAAGGCAAATGCAATGTTAGCATTCATGTCGAGAGGGCTAGAATACAAGAGCAGGGATGTACTTCTGAGGCTCTGGTCAGACCCCATTTGGAGTATTGTGTGCAGTTTGGGGCCCCGTATCTAAGGAAGGATGTGCTGGGGCCTTGGAAAGGGTCCAGAGGGAGGTTCACAAGAACGATCCCTGGAATGAAGAGCTTGTCGTATGAGGAACGGTTGAGGACTCTGGGTCTGTACTCGTTGGGAGTTTAGAAGGATGAGGGGGGATCTTATTGAAACTTACAGGATACTGCGAGGCCTGGGATAGAGTGGGCGCGGAGAGGATGTTTCCACATAGGAGAAGCTAGAAGCAGAGGATTGACCATCTCAGACTAAACGATCCTTTAAAACAGAGATGGGGAGGGATTTCTTCAGCCAGAGGGTGGTGAATCTGTGGAACTCTTTGCCGCAGAAGGCTGTGGAGGCCAAATCACTGAGTGTCTATAAGACAGAGATAGATAGGGTCTTGATTAATAAGGGGATCAGGGGGTTATGGGGAGAAGGCAGAAGGGACACCTACACCATTCTCACCCCCACACCACCCACCCAACCCTAACCCCCGCACCACCCTCACCCCCACACCACCCTCACCCCCCACACCCCCCACACCACCCTCACCCCCACCCAACTCTCACCCCCACACCCCCCACACCACCCTCATCACCCTCACCCCAACACCCCCCACACCACACCCACTCCCACACCCCCCACACCACCACCACTCCCACACCACCCTCACCCCCACACCCCCAACACCACCCCCACCCTCACACCACCCTCACCCCCTCCCAACCCTCACCCCCCACACCACACTCACCCCCCACACCACCCTCACCTCCACACCCCCACACCACCCCCACTCCCCACACCACCCCCACTCCCCACACCAACATCACCCCCACCACGACCCTCACCCCCACACCACCCTCACCCCGACACCCCCCACACCACCCCCACTCCCCATACCAACATCACCCCCAACACGACCCTCACCCCCACACCCCCCACACCACCCCCACCCCCCCACACCACCCTCACCCCCAAACCCCCCACACCACCGCCACTCCCCATACCAACATCACCCCCAACACGACCCTCACCCCCACACCCCCCACACCACCCCCACCCCCCCACACCACCCTCACCCCCAACATCACCCCCACCCCCCCCACACCACCCTCACCCCCACACCCCCCACACCACCCCCACCCCCACACCACCCTCACCCCCACCCTCCCGTCCACCACCCCCACCCCCAACACCACCCTCACCCCCACCCTCACACCCCCACCACCCTCACCCCCACTCCCACCCTCACCCTCACTCGCCCTCGACGACCTGCTCAGGGCTGCGCTGTGTGTTGGGGGTGGGGGTGAGGGTGCCCATGCAGTGGATGGCACGCTGCCCGCCCAGGTAGCTGCGGAGGGGCTGGCAATGGGGTGCCAGCCAGACGGAAGCCCCACGTGCTGCCGTAATGGCGGACCGGGCCTGGAGGCCCCGGCCTGCGGGAGGCCTCCCTCCCCCCCCCCCCCCCCCCCAGCCAGCCCGGCAGGCGGCTCACGGTTACGCCTCCCCCCCCCCCCCCCAGCCAGCCCGGCAGGCGGCTCACGGTTACGCCTCCCCCCCCCCCCCCACCCCCCCCTCCCCCCCCAGCCAGCCCGACAGGCGGCTCACGGTTACGCCTCCCCCCCCCCCCCCCCAGCCAGCCCGGCAGGCGGCTCACGGTTACGCCTCCCCCCCCCCCCCCCAGCCAGCCCGGCAGGCGGCTCACGGTTACGCCTCCCCCCCCCCAGCCAGCCCGGCAGGCGGCTCACGGTTACGCCTCCCCCCCCCCCCCCCCCAGCCAGCCCGGCAGGCGGCTCACGGTTACGCCTCTCCGCCTCCTCCCTCCCTCTGCCCACTGTCGTCTTTGCCTCATGACCATTGTCCATCCAATCATCGCCCAGCCTCAGCATCGGCCAATGGGGAACCCTGCCCACGGCTGCAGGCAAGTGACCGATCTTAATTTGCCAACTTCTCCACATGGGCTGTCCAATCAGTGAGAGCAGGGGGGCTACAAGGTGTGAGTTCTACCACGTGTTGAACTGTGACTCTCTAAAGTTACCCTGTGATGAAGGAATAGTTCCAAATATACTTTCTTCTGCGTCTTTTTAAACTTTTCCCCAATTCATTTTTTCCAATCGAGGGGCAATTTTAGCGTGGCCAATCCACCCACCCTGCACATCTTTGGGTTGTATGGGGGGGGGGGGGGGGGCGAGACACGCAGACACGGGGAGAATGTGCAAACTCCACACGGACAATTTCAAATGTTTTGCCTATTCTCGTTTAATAAAGGCTTTATTGTTCCCTTTAACCTTCCTGAGACGAAGCCTCAGACCCTGTTCGCTAATCTCCCTGCCCACCCATCAAAGCAAAAGAGAATTGACGAGCCGCTTTCCATCTGATGTGGTGGGTACTCTGGATCTGTAGAGACAGCCTTGACCTGAGCAGTGACATAGACAGGCTGCCAACACTTGTAATAGGTCAACTCTATTTTATTTAACTATGAGCTGTTGAACATACTTGCGCTGTGGCTCGACACTGTGTCAGATTGATTGAAGACCTATGCCAAACCTGACCAGCCTACACTGCCAGCACATGTGGTCGCAGTGCATGCTGGTACAGCCCCTCACTGTAACGTAGTGAATGCCCCACTACTCTGGCTGTAAAAAGAACGGGGCTCAGAAACAGTTAACTCAAGTTGTTTGTTAAGTGGCCCGGTTTAATTGCAGTCTGCAGGGAAGGCGAACGTGCCATCCCCCCCCCCCCCCCCCCCTGGCAGTTCCCTCTTGGCTTAATAAGTGATTCTATTCAATGTGCCTGCTCAGAATGCCAGCACCTTCTCCCGCATGAGCAGGGGATGAGCAGCTGGATTGGAATCTGGGAGAGAGAGACACTGGAATGTTGCAGCTATGGATACGAACCCTGGGACAATCGATGGGAATCTGACAACAGCAGATCACAACCTGACTGCGGAAGGTTGGACAAGTCCACCGTTGGCTCGGATACTTGGGGGAGCTCCTGTCCCCTTATCCATCCCCATTCAATATCTTTCCGAAGGAATTGGCTGGTTACCAGTCGACATCCAGATTGTGTACGTCCTCCAAGCTATAGAATTCTTTTACTACCCAATCCTGGCTATTGTTGGCGTTTTTGGTAAGTCTCTGTGTCCAATCATTAACTATTTTAGTCACGAGGAATCTCAGTGATTCATTTCTTTCTCTGCTGCAGTCCAATGTGTTCCTTTTGAGATGCCAATTTTTCAAATAGCTCCTTATTTTTCCTGCGATCTTTTGATGGTTATCGAAAACCACGTTTCCTGTCCGCTGGGTGGGACTCCTTCCTCAATATCAGAGAATCTGGGATTTTGGGACAAGGCGTTTGACAAAGTCTTGCATGAGAATTATCACGTAAAATTAAAGCGCATGGGATTGGGGGAATTGTATTAAAGGTGGATTGAAAACTGGTTGGCAGACAGGAAGCCAAGAGAATGAATTAACTGGTCATAGATAGAACATAGAACAGTACAGCACAGAACAGGCCCTTCGGCCCTCGATGTTGTGCCGAGCAATGATCACCCTACTCAAACCCACGTATCCACCCTGCACCCGTAACCCAACAACCCCCCCCTTAACCTTACTTTTAGGACACTACGGGCAATTTAGCATGGCCAATCCACCCTAACCCGCACATCTTTGGACTGTGGGAGGAAACCGGAGCACCCGGAGGAAACCCACGCACACACACACACGGGGAGAAGGTACAGACTCCGCAGACAGTGACCCAGCTGGGAATCGAACTTGGGACCCTGGAGCTGTGAAGCAACTGTGCAAACCACTATGCTACCGTGCTGCCCTAATTCCTTTTCCAAATGCCAGGCAGTGACTATTGGGGTACCACGGGATCGGTGCTGGGACCTCAGCTGTTCTTTTTAAAAATGTATTTACGGTGAGCGTCACTATTTCTCTGCCTATTTCTTGTTGTCCTTCAGAAGGTGGTGGTGTGTTGCCCTTCTTGAACTTCTGCAGTTTCTGAGGGGGAAGTTCACCCGACAGAATTCTGGGGTCCCCAGGTATCTGCTGTTTTTGTTCTTGGTATTGATCGTGGGTTTGGAAGGTGCTGCCTAAGGAGCCTTGGTGAGTTGTTGCGGAGCATCTTGTAGATGGTACACACGGCTGCCACTGTGCGTCGGTGGTGGGGGGAGTGAATGTTTGTGGAAGGAGGAGCAATCAAGCGGGACTGCTTTGTCCTGGATGGTGTCGAGCGTCCGGAGTGTTGATGGAGCTGCGCTCATCCAGGCAAGTGGAGAGTATTCCATCACACTCCTGACTTGTGCCTTGGAGATGGTGGACTGGCTTCAGGGAGCCAGGATTTGAATTACAAGCCATAGAATTGCTAGCCTTTGATCAGCCCTGGTAGCCAGTATTAATGTGGCTTGTCAAATTCAGTTTCTGATCAATGGTAACCCCCAGGATGTTGATTGTGGGGATTCAGCGATGGTAATGCTGTTGACTGCAATCCGGCGATGGTTAGATCCTCTCTTGTAGGAGATGGATTTCAGTAAGGCGTTTGATAAGGTTCCCCACGGTAGGCTATTGCAGAAAATACGGAAGTATGGGATTGTAAGGTGATTTAGCGGTTTGGATCAGTAATTGGCTAGCTGAAAGAAGACAGAGGGTGGTGGTTGATGGCAAATGTTCATCCTGGAGTTCAGTTACTAGTGGTGTACCGCAAGGATCTGTTTTGGGGCCACTGCTGTTTGTCATTTTTATAAATGACCTGGGAGAGGGTGTAGAAGGACGGGTTAGTAAATTTGCAGATGACACGAAGGTCGGTGGAGTTGTGGATAGTGCTGAAGGATGTTATAGGTTACAGAGGGACATAGATAAGCTGCAGAGCTGGGCTGAGAGGTGGCAGATGGAGTTTAATGCGGAAAAGTGTGAGGTGGTTCACTTTGGAAGGAGTAACAGGAATGCAGAGTACTGGGCTAATGGCAAGATTCTTGGTAGTGTAGATGAACAGAGAGATCTCGGCATCCAGGTACATAAATCCCTGAAAGTTGCCACCCAGGTTAATAGGGCTGTTAAGAAGGCATATGGTGTGCTAGCCTTTATCAGTAGGGGGATTGAGTTTCGGAGCCACGAAGGTCATGCTGCAGCTGTACATAACTCTGGTGCGGCCGCTCCTGGAGTACTGCGTGCAGTTCTGGTCACCACATTATAGGAAGGATGTGGAAGCTTTGGAAAGGGTTCAGAGGAGATTTACTAGGATGTTGCCTGGTATGGAGGGAAGGTCTTACGAGGAAAGGCTCAGGGACTTGAGGTTGTTTTCGTTAGAGAGGAGAAGGCTGAGAGGTGACTTAATAGAGACATATAAGATAGTCAGAGGGTTAGATAGGGTGGACAGTGAGAGTCTCTTTCCTCGGATGGTGATGACCAACACGAGGGGACATAGCTTTAAATTGAGGGGTGGTAGATATAGGACAGATGTCAGAGGCAGTTTCTTTACTCAGAGAGTAGTAGGGGTGTGGAACGCCCTGCCTGCAACAGTAGTAGACTCGCCAACTTTAAGGGCATTTAAGTGGTCACTGGATAGACATATGGATGAAAATGGAATAGTGTAGGTCAGATAGGCTTCAGATGGTTTCACAGGTCGGCGCAACATCGAGGGCCGAAGGGCCCGTACTGCGCTGTAATGTTCTATGTTCTATGTTCTATGTTCTATGATCATTGCCTGGCACTGTGTGGTGTGAATGTAACTTGCCCCTTGCCAGCCCCGAGCCTGGATATTGTCCAGGTCTTGCTGCATTTGGACACGGACTGCTTCATTATCTGAGGTTGCAAATGGTGCTGAACATTGTGCAGTCATCCGCAAACATCCCCACTTCTAATCTTACGATGGAAGGAAGGTCATTGATGAAGCAGCTGAAGATGGTTGGGGCCGAGGAGACTCCCCTGAGGAACTCCTGCAGTGATGTCCTGGAGCTGAAGATGATTGACCGCCAACCACCACAACCATCTTCCTTTGTGCCGGGTGTGACTCCAACCAGCGGAGAGTTTCCCCCCCCTGATTCCCGTTGACTCCAGTTTAGCCAGGGCTCCCTGATGCCACATTCGGTCAAACGCTGCCCTGATGTCAAGGGAACTCTCACCTCACCTCTGGCATTCAGCTCTTTTGTCCATGTTGGACCCAAGTCTGTAATGGGGCCAGGAGCTGAGGGACCCTGGGAGGGACCTAAACTGAGTGTCCGTCAGCAGGTTATTGCTGAGTAAATGCTGCTCGATAGCACGTCCATCATTTTGCTGATGGTGGAGAGAAGGCTAATAGGGTGACGTAAACGTTTCAGCACGGTCTGAAAAAAACAAACACAGGGATCCAGGGGGAACCTGCTTAGCGAGATTCTTATTCTGCCACCGTACAGCCCCGCATGCCAGGTCAGTCTTCCGCGTATCAGCAGAAATGTTCACCACAGTGTAGCCCCCGAAGTTGGCCATTCCCTCAATACAAAATGGAGGAACGCAAAGCTTGCTGGGTAAAGTGGACAATGTTAGCAGCACAAGCAGGCTGCACCCAGCCAATGTGGATTCTGTCTGCTAAGAGAGCAGACAGAACCGAAACAAACATTCCGCATACTAATGAGGCAATCTCCGGGATAGTTAACACAGCAATGGAACGATCCCAGGGACAATGGACACAAATGGGGAAGTGATTGCAACAGTGTATGGGAAGCCAGACACCCCGGCACCAGCAGGGTTCGAAGACAAAGCACCTGAAGGCCCGTCCAGTAGCCGAGGGACAGCCTCAGTATTGGGGGGGATTCAAACAAATCGATTGGGAAGAGACCCAATCGATCCCCAGCAGATAGAGGGTCCGCCCAAGAGGGCGTGAAGCCCTGGTACCTATAAAAGACAGGTCCCAAAATCAGTTCGTTCTTCTTGTCCAGCCCTCCTCTCTGGACCAGCCCTCTCGACCAGCCTTTACCGAAGAAGACCTTGACCGAGAGAGAGGAGAGGTTTGGGACAGCAGCCGCCAGCAAGTAAGTGTCTCACAACGATCGCTACCAGAGATAGGCACTCCTGACCCCTTTTAACCCAAACCAACCTGAAATCTGTGGACCCAGTGCAGAGCAAGAGGCCATTGTCCCCCTGATCCGGCAGTT
This sequence comes from Scyliorhinus canicula, assembly GCF_902713615.1. NCBI lineage: Eukaryota > Metazoa > Chordata > Chondrichthyes > Carcharhiniformes > Scyliorhinidae > Scyliorhinus > Scyliorhinus canicula. Next base: position 1,564,861 of record NW_024055734.1, read on the forward strand.
CCTTATTCAGATAAGTATTGGTGTCTTTAGCGGTAGGAATAGTTTAGTCATCTTAGCGTGTGCATGAGTAGTTTATAATTGTATTATAATAAACTCATTTGTTTGAACTTACGAATTGGTGTATGGTTTTATTGCTTTGAACTTGACCTTGAAACTTGTGGCGGTATCTTAACGATACCTAGCGACTCCAGAGCTAAGTAACGAAACAGAGCCAAATTGAGTGTTAAGCACACTCACCCAGAACGAGCAACAACAGGCACCAAATGCAGGCACAGGGCTTTAAGTCTAATCGCCTCATGGACCATCTGACTGCGCTGTCAGACAAACAGAGGATCCCAGATAATGCAGCTTGTTGTCTCTATTCTCCTGAAGACTGTTACCATTTGTCCTCGTACGACATTTCCAAATCTTCTGACGTTTGAAGTTTGGAAATATGTAAAGGCAGCCGGTTTCAGTGATGTGTCTGCACTCTGCTGTGTGTCTTAATTCTCAACCATCTATGCTTCCTTCCCCACGTTGGCACAATACCCATGATCCTCCACTGTGTTTGGGTAAGGATCAGTAAGCCTGGGTGATCATAAATACCCTGTGGGTGTATAAAAAAGATGAGGAACCATAAGCTGCTCTGATTGCTTCGGTAAGAAGTCTTACAACACCAGGTTAAAGTCCAACAGGTTTGATTCAAACACTAGCTTTCGGAGCGCAGCTCCTTCCTCAGGTGAATGGAGAGGTATGTTCCAGAAACATTTATATAGACAAAGTCAGAGATGCCGGACAATGCTTGGAATGCTTGGCAGGTAATCAAATCATTACAGATCCAGAGAGAGGGATAATCCCAGGTTAAAGAGGTGTGAATTATCTCAAGCCAGGACAGTTGGTAGGATTTTGCAAGTCCAGGCCAGGAGGTGGGGGATGGATGTAATGCGACATGAATCCAAGATCCCGGTTCGTCGCAGCCTCCAACACATCATCGATGAAGATGAACATCTTGCCAAGGTCATCCCCACACCCCCACTACTGGCCTTCAAACAACCGCGCAACCTCAAACAAACCATTGTTTGCAGCAAATTACCCAGCCTTCAGAACAGCGACCACGACACCACACAACCCTGCCAGGGCAATCTCTGCAAGACATGCCAGATCATCGACTTGGATACCACCATTACACGTGGAAACACCAACCACCAGGTACGCGGCACATACTCGTGCAACTCGGCCAACGTTGTCTACCTCATTCGCTGCAGGAAAGGATGTCCCGAAGCGTGGTACATTGGCGAGACCATGCAGACACTGCGACAACGAATGAACGGGCATCGTGCGACAATCACCAGGCAGGAATGTTCCCTTCCAGTCGGGGAATGCTTCAGCAGTCAAGGGCATTCAGCCTCTGATCTCCGGGTAAGCGTTCTTCAAGGCAGCCTTCAGGACACGCGACAACGCAGAATCGCCGAGCAGAAACTTATAGCCAAGTTCCGCACGCATGAGTACGGCCTCAACAGGGATCTTGGATTCATGTCGCATTACATCCACCCCCCCACCATCTGGCCTGGACTTGCAAAATCCTACCAGCTGTCCTGGCTTGAGACAATTCACACCTCTTTAACCTGGGATTATCCCTCTCCCTGGATCTGTAATGATTTGATTACCTGCCAAGCATTCCAAGCAGTGTCCAGCATCTCTGACTTTGTCTATATAAATGTTTCTGGAACATACCTCTCCATTCACCTGAGGAAGGAGCTGCGCTCCAAAAGCTCGTGTTTGAATCAAACCTGTTGGACTTTAACCTGGTGTTGTAAGACTTCTTACTGTGCTCACCCCAGTCCAACGCCGGCCTCTCCACATCCTGATTGCTTCAGAGTTAATCAATGGAGTGTGAACACATTTCTACCTTCGACAGTGTTGGTGAAACTTGCAGCTTGCATGACTTGTTGCAAAATTCAGCCATTGGCCCTAGAACGTGAAATAAGTAAATGATGAACCTCTGATCAACCGATGTTCCAGGTGATCCATTAATTCCCTAAACTGATATTTATTGTTCAACGAACATCTACGTCTGCAGAAAATGACACTGCTGTGGGCAACTTTTTCAATGATTCGCCAGCTGTGATAATCTGCATAACTACATTTTCCAACCCATTAAGTTGCTCACCACCTGACCTACCTTCGCTATTTCTTTCCCTTCCTCGCAGCTAACGTAGCAGCAATTGTGGTCATTGCAAAGGGAAACTGCGGCCTCTCTAAATGTGTCACTCGCTATTTGGTGGCTATGGCAGCAGCTGATCTACTGACAGTGATCGTCGATCTGATATTGAGACACATTCCAATTGTGTATGAGCAGTTCTTTCATGCCGTTATTGGGCTCGATTTCTGTAATTACCACGCCGTCCTGCTTTATGCAGTCACTGACTGTTCTGTCTGGTTCACCGTCACTTTCACCTTTGATCGATTTGTGGCCATCTGTTGCCCGAAGCTGAAAAGTAAACATTGCAGCGAGAAAAGGGCGGCTGTGGTTCTGGGAACAGTGACTGTGCTGAGCTGTCTGAAGAACATTTTCTGGGCTTTTATGCTTTATCCTGTTTATGAGCTCTCAAACAGACCGTGGTTTTGTGATGTTCCAAATGAAAAACGGGAGTCAATCATCTGGGGAACAGTCGAATTCATCCATTATATTATAACACCATTGATTCCATTTCTCCTGATTCTGCTGCTCAATGTTCTCACCGTCAGACACATTGTGGTGAGCAGCAGGGCCCGCAGGAGACTCCGGGCTCACAGCAGTGGGGAGAGTCCCACAGACCCAGAGATGGAGAGTCGGAGAAAATCCATCATTTTACTATTTCTTATCTCGTTGAATTTTATCTTGTTATGGGCAGTATATATGGTATACTTTATATCTAACCGAATAGCCGATTTATTGAATGAACCTGTACCGATACCTTTCTGTTTGCAAGAATTGGGATTCATGCTGCAGCTGCTGAGTTGCTGCACAAACACTATGATTTATGCGATTTCACAGACTAAATTCAGAGAACAGTTGAAGAGTATGATGAAATATCCATTCATCCGACTTATGAAGCACATTAAATATCATAGAAAGTAATTTAACTGAGACATGAGCCTTGACTTCATATATTAGCCGGTAAATCCACGCAGACTCAAGGAGACAGTTACAGTGCTGTTGCCTTTCATTTTTTCATAGAATTCACAGTGCAGGAGGAGGCCATTCGGCCCATCGAGTCTGCACCGGCTCTTGGAAAGAGCACCCTACCCAAAGTTAACACCTCCACCCTATCCCCATAACCCAGTAACCCCACCCAACACTAAGGGTAATTTTGGACACTAAGGGCAATTTATCACGGCCAATCCACCCTAACCTGCACATCTTTGGACAGTGGGAGGAAAGCGGAGCACCCGGAGGAAACCCACGCACACACACACACGGGGAGGACGTGCAGATTCCGCACAGACGGTGACCCAAGCCGGGAATCGAACCTGGGACCCTGGAGCTGTGAAGCGATTGTGCTAACCACTATGCTACCGTGCTGCCATCTCTTTGGTCTGAACTGGTGATTTATTCTGATGTCCCCTCATGTCCCTGTCTCAGTTCTGCAGACGCCGCCCATCCTGCCTGGGCGGGGTTGCTTTTTCATCAGTTGAACATCACGGTTCGTTTGTGATTTATTGGCAATTCATCATGGCTCTTGGCTCAGAGTTTAGGTCCTGCCCTATTTAACCAGCATCGTGTCATTATGCCAACAGTGCAGTCAGCAAGCATGCTTTAGACTTTTAGACGGTGAAGGGGGGTACCCAGGAAAGGTTCACATCTGGACAGGTTGCAGAAAGAATTCAAAGTGATGGTGTTTCCCAAAGAGAGTAAGGAGGTGATTCTGCAGCCGAGACACGACTTGGGTGAGGCCAGAGCTGGAGCATTGTGAGCTGGTCTCCGCATTATGGGAAAGATGTGATTGCACTGCAGTGGGTTGCAGAGGAGATTCACTGGGATGGAACATTTTCGCTATGTTTTCACTGGAACAGAGATGGGGACGCGCGGGGGAACATAATTCAGGTGCAGCAGCTTTATCGAGGGGCTTGGAGAGGGTCGGATCGGAGTCAGCTGATTAACTTAGTTGGAGGGTCAAATGCAAGGGGGCAAAGTTTGAAGCTGAAAGGCTTCAGAGGGGATTTGAAGAAAGAGAATTTAACCAGAGGGTGGAGAGAATCTGGGAGAGAAATTGCTGCAGACGACCCAACTATTCAAAGTACATGGGTGATCTCGTGAACTGTCGAAACATTCAAGGCTATGCGCCAAGGGGCTGGTTTAGCTCACTGGGCTAAATCGCTGGCTTTGAAAGCAGGCCAGCAGCACGGTTCGATTCCCGTACCAGCCTCCCCGAACAGGCGCCGGAATGTGGCGACTAGGGGCTTTTCACAGTAACTTCATTTGAAGCCTACCCCGTGACAATCAGCCATTTTCATTTCATTTCCAAGTGCTGGGCTGTGGAATTTGTGTCAATTGGGGCAGTTCTGTTGTCAGATCAGGGTTGATGGGCCGAAGGGGCTCACTTGTTCCGGGAGGGACATGAAATTATTTGGGATCTGCTGCCTCTGTCTTTCCGGGTGTTCGGCCATTTGGAATCTGTTGTCAGACAGCACGGACTACGCAGTGGTTAGCACTGCTGCCTCACGGCGCTGAGGGTCGGGCAGCACGGTGGCACAGTGGTTAGCACTGCTGCCTCACGGCGCTGAGGGTCGGGCAGCACGGTGGCACAGTGGTTAGCTCCGTGCCGAGGACCTGGGCAGCTCGGGTGGACTGTGGTTAGCGCCGCTGCCTCACGGCGCCGAGGTCCCAGGTTCGATCCCGGCTCTGGGTCACTGTCCGTGTGGAGGTTGCACATTCTCCCCGTGTCTGCGTGGGGTTTCGCCCCCCACAGCCCCAAAGATGTGCAGGGTAGGCGGATCGGCCACATCTTTTCACTAAAGCAGTTAGAAACACAATGCCAAACGTGCAAAGACTAGTTTTGTGTTGGAAAAGCACGGGACCTTCAGCTCAGTACTACCGTACGGGGAGGGGGGGTAGGATACGCTGATCGCTAAAACAATTCACAACACATTTCTGCAACAAACAAATGGTACAGACACTACATTTAGCACGGGACAGGCAGTTACTCTCGCCTCTATATGAACAGAATCAGGAAAGGGCGGTGATGGGGAGATAGGGGGAAGGAGGTTGGTAGGGAAGGAGGGAGTCAGGGTGGAGAGGCCAATAGAACAATACCTAAAACATTTACAGAGGCTGAACAATTGTCCCTTAATTGGAAAAAAATGAATTGGGTGCTCGAAGTTAATTTTAAAAATAATAATTAACAGACGACGTAAAATCTGCACCCTCTCAGTCCTATTATGAGTGGGTACATGTCCTTCCTTTCTGTCCAGTCCAACCTCCCTCGTCAGTGTGAACACTTCTATTGTAAGTCTTTTTCATGTCGATCCCCCCAGTTTGATTTGAAATGAAACTTTCCTTTGTCGTCTTTGATTCTTGGATCGTTAATGCGGACATACCTTTGTGGTCGTGGAGAGGAAGCGAGGAAGTCAAACTTTCAAACTATTGCACCGTGTTGCCATGTTTTGCGTTTTGGACCGAAGAAATTAGGCTTTGAGCCGATCAAGAGATTGGAGAGAAAATGCTGGAGATTTTTGGAGAGGTTAGGGTTTAGCTCAGTTGGATGGTGGTCAATGGTTGGCCAGGGAATGTATTCTGTACGACCACCGACAGCAATTGAGTCATGTCAGGGAGAACGCAAAGAAGTGACTGGACACTCAAAGAACAAAGAAAATGACAGCACAGGAACAGGCCCTTCGGCCCTCCCAGCCTGCGCCAATCCAGATCCTTTATCTAAACCTGTCTCCTATTTTCCAAGGTCTACTTCCCTCTGTTCCCCGCCCGTTCATATACCTGTCTAGATGCATCTTAAATGATGCTATCGTGCCCGCCTCTACCACCTCCGCTGGTAAAGCGTTCCAGGCACCCACCACCCTCTGCGTAAAAAACTTTCCCACGCACATCTCCCTTAAACTTTCCCCCTCTCACCTTGAAATCGTGACCCCTTGTAACTGACACCCCCACTCTTGGGAAAAGCTTGTTGCTATCCACCCTGTCCATACCTCTCATAATTTTGTAGGCCTCAATCAGGTCCCCCCTCAACCTCCGTCTTTCCAACGAAAACAATCCTAATCTACTCAACCTTTCTTCATAGCTAGCACCCTCCATACCAGGCAACATCCTGGGGAATCTCCTCTGCACCATTTCACGCTGCAATATTGGGTCTGCTACAGATCACAGATAGCGAGAGCGAGAGAGATAGACAGAAAGAGAGTGGGAGAGAGAGAGAGAGAAATAGACAGAAAGAGAGTGGGAGAGAGAGAGAGAGAAATAGACAGAAAGAGAGTGGGAGAGAGAGAGAGAGAAATAGACAGAAAGAGAGTGGGGAGAGAGAGAGAGAAATAGACAGAGAGAGTGGGAGAGAGAGAGAGAAATAGACAGAAAGAGAGTGGGAGAGAGAGAGAGAAATAGACAGAAAGAGAGTGGGAGAGAGAGAGAGAAATAGACAGAAAGAGAGTGGGAGAGGGAGAGATAGACAGAAAGAGAGTGGAGAGAGAAGAATAGACAGATAGAGAGTGGGAGAGAGGATGAGAGAAATAGACCGAGAAGAGGTGGGAGAGAGAGAGAGAAATAGACAGAAAGAAGAGTGGGGACACAGAGAGGAGAGAGAAATAGACAGAGCGAGAGTGCGGAGAGGAGAGAGATATAGACAGAAAGAGAGTGGAGGGACCGTGAGAGAGAGAAATAGATAGAGAGCGTGGAGAGAGAAGGACAATAGACAGAAGAGAGTGGAGAGCGAATGAGAGACTAGACAGAGAGAGTGGGAGAGAGAGAGAGAATGACTAGAACAGCGAGTGGGAGAGAGAGAGAGACGAATAGACAGAGAGTGGAGCGGAGCTAGAGAGAAATAGACGAAAGAGAGTGGGAGAGAGGAGAGAAGTAGGACAAGAAGAGAGTGGGAGGAGAGAGAGAAATAGACAGAAAGAAATGGAGAGAGAGAGAGAAATAGACAGAGAGAGTGGGAGAGAGAGAGAGAGAAATAGACAGAAGAGAGTGGGAGAGAGAGAGAGAAATAGACAGAAAGAGAGTGGTAGAGAAATAGACAGAAAGAGAGTGGGAGAGAGAGAGAGAAATAGACAGAGAGAGAGTGGGAGAGAGAGAGAGAAATAGACAGAAAGAGTGGGAGAGAGAGAGAAACAGACAGAGTGGGAGAGAGAGAGAAATAGACAGAAAGAGAGTGGGAGAGAGAGAGAGAAATAGACAGAAAGAGTGGGAGAGAGAGAGAAATAGACAGAGAGAGTGGGAGAGAGAGAGAGAAATAGACAGAGAGGTGGGAGAGAGAGAGAAGAAATAGACAGAGAGAGTGGAGAGGAGAGAGAAATAGACAGAAAGAGTGGGAGAGAGAGAGAGAGACAGAAAGAGAGTGGGAGAGAGAGAGAAATAGACAGAAAGAGAGTGGGAGAGAGAGAGAAAATAGACAGAAAGAGAGTGGGAGAGAGAGAGAAATAGACAGAAAGAGAGTGGGGGGAGAGAGAGAAATAGACAGAAAGAGAGTGGGAGAGAGAGAGAAATAGACAGAAAGAGAGTGGGAGAGAGAGAGAGACAGAAAGAGAGTGGAGAGAGAGAGAGAAATAGACAGAAGAGAGGGAGAGATGAGCAAGGAGATGAAATAGACAGAGAGAGAGTGTGGAGAGAGAGAGGAGGAGAAATTAGACAGAAAGAGAGTGGGAGACGAGAGAGAGAGTATATAGACAGAAGAGAGATGGGAGAGAAGAGAGAGAAATAGACAGAAAGAGAGTGGGAGAGACGAGAGAAATAGACAGAGAGAGCGGTGGGAGGAAGAGAGGAGAGGAAATAGAAGAAAGAGAGGGAGAGAGGAGCGAAACTAGACCAGAAAGCGAGTGGGAGAAGATATGAGAGAGAGTAATAGACGAAGAGAGTGGAAGGAGAGATAAGAGAAATAGACAGAGAGGAGGGTGTGAGAGAGAGAAATAGCCAGAGAGAGAGTGGGGGAGGGGAAAGATGAGAGGAAATAGGACAGCAGAGAGGGTGGAGAGGAGGGTGAGGATGAGAGAGAGAAATAGACATGACAGCGAGAGACAGACAGAGAGTGAGATAGAGAGAGAGAGCAAGCGAAAGATAGAGAGACATTGAGACAGTGAGGCAGAGAGAGAGCAAGGGAAAGAGACAGAGCTAGACAGAGAGTGAGATAGAGAGAGAGCGAGAGACAGACAGAGAGTGAGATAAAGAGAGAGAGAGCAAGCGAAAGATAGAGAGACATTGAGACAGTGAGGCAGAGAGAGAGAGCAAGGGAAAGAGACAAAGGCAGAGACAGAGAGAGAGCAAGAGAGAATGTGTGAGAGAGAGAGAGATAGAGAGAGTGAGAGTGGGGAGAGAGAAAGAGAGATCCCTTGTATGAAACAAAGCTTTATTGCCATTACTCATGTTTCCTTCACACGATGAATCTGAAATGAGAGGCTGCCAAGCACATCACAGAAACCATCATGCTTCCTAACATGGACACATTTCGTAAAAGAGCATCAAAGGCAAACCATAATTACACAGAACCAGAGACGAGTCGAGGCAGAAAGAAGCCCTTTAGCCCATTGTGTTTGTGCTGATCAGCAAGCATCTCTCTATTTTAATCCCAGGGATGGACTTCTGAGGCTGTATAAGGCTCTGGTCAGACCCCATTTGGAGTATTGTGAGCAGTTTGGGGCCCCGTATCTAAGGAAGGATGGGCTGGGCCTTGGAAAGGGTCCAGAGGGAGGTTCACAAGAACGATCCCTGGAATGAAGAGCTTGTCGTATGAGGAACGGTTGAGGACTCTGGGTCTGTACTCGTTGGGAGTTTAGAAGGATGAGGGGGGATCTTATTGAAACGTACAGGATACTGCGAGGCCTGGGATAGAGTGGACGTGGAGAGGATGTTTCCACGTAGGAGAAACTAGAAGCAGAGGATTGACCATCTCAGACTAAACGATCCTTTAAAACAGAGATGAGGGAGGAATTTCTTCAGCCAGAGGGTGGTGAATCTGTGGAACTCTTTGCCGCAGAAGGCTGTGGAGGCCAAATCACTGAGTGTCTTTATCATGGTCTTACAGAATTTACAGTGCAGAAGGAGGCCATTCGGCCCATCGAGTCTGCACCGGCTCTTGGAAAGAGCACCCTACCCAAGGTCAACACCTCCACCCTATCCCCATAACCCAGTAACCCCAACCAACACTAAGGGCAATTTTGGACACTAAGGGCAATTTAGCCTGGCCAATCCACCCTAACCTGCACATCTTTGGACTGTGGGAGGAAACCGGAGCACCCGGAGGAAACCCACGCACACACACGGGGAGGATGTGCTGACTCCGCACAGACAGTGACCCAAGCCGGGAATCGAACCTGGGACCCTGGAGCTGCGAAGCAATTGTGCTATCCACAATGCTACCGTGATGCCCCACGGGAGATAGATAGATTCTTGATTAATAAGGGGATCGGGGGTTATGGGGAGAAGGCAGGAGGATGGGGGGTGAGAAATTATCAGCCGTGATCGAATGGCAGAGCGGACTCGATGGGCCGAATGGCCTAATTCTGCTCCGATGTCTTGTGGGCTTGTGGTATGTACAGAGCGGAATGGGCCAAGGTGGTGTCCGGGAACCAGATATGTGGCATTGTAGTTTGCTGCAGTAAAATGACTAACTTTCCATTTGTGATGTGTGTAGAAATCCCCACTGCACGCGGACGGAAGGGAAATGACGTATCAGTGAATATGGCTCTCCTGGTAGAATTATATCTGATGCTGGATTCAGAATCAGGTAGGTTTGGATGCTGAAAAATAGACAACAAATCAGGCACAGCAGCTCTAACAGAACCTTAAGAATAATAATCTGTATTAGTGTCACGTGTACGATTAAATTAACACAGCAATGACGTCACTGTGAAAAGCCCCTAGTCGCCACACTCCGGCGCCTGTTCGGGTACACGGAGTGAGAATTCAGAAGGTCCAATTCGCCTAACAAGCACGTCATTGAGGAATTAGGGGCTGGTTTAGCACACTGGGCTAAATCGCTGGCTTTGAAAGCAGGCCAGCAGCAACGGTCCGATTCCCGTACCAGCCTCCCCGGACAGGCGCTGGGAATGTGGCGACTAGGGGCTTTTCACGGTAACTTCATTTGAAGCCTACTCCTGACAATCAGCCATTTTCATTTTTCATTTTCATTTCAAGTGTGGGAGGGAACCGGAGCACCCGGAGGGAACCCACGCAGACACGGGGAGGACGTGCAGACTCCGCACAGACAGTGACCCAAGCCGGGAATGGAATATATATCCCTGATGCCGTGAAGCACCAGTGCCAATCACTGAGTTTCTATGTCGTCTATTTATTCAAGCTTTGTAATGAATCACCTCTCCGTGCACACCCTCATTGAATCCTGTCTACTCTTTTGAAACAAAACGGAACGCAGTCTAAACCTCACCCGAATCTCACAACTCAGGGGCAAGTAACAAATGGGGTCAGATCTAAACTCTCCCCGTTTCCTACTCTGCACTGGCTGCGATGGGGAGTACAATGAGGGGTGAGTAAAAATTGCCTCACGGCGCCGAGGTCCCAGGTTCGATCCCGGCTCTGGGTCACTCTCCGTGTGGAGTTTGCACGTTCTCCCCGTCTCTGCGTGGGTTCAACCTGCTCCTGCCAACTGCCCCACAACCCAAAGACGTGCAGGGTAGGTGGATTGGCCAGGCTAAATTGCCCCTTAATTGGAAAAAATGAATTGGCTAGTCTAAATTTATAAAACAAAAAAAAAAACTCCCAAGGACGTTCAGCCTCGTCCAATAATTCGCAACACTTCAATTTCATGTCTGGCTCGATCATTCTTCCAGAATTGTAGGACATTAAAATTAACCGACATTTTAGGTTGGAAGTATTTCAACGCCAGGAAGATCGGAGCCACTCCTTCCTAGCAACCGACCCCCCCCCCCCCCCCTTCGCCCCCACCCACACACACACACACATTCGCACACACACCACTAACAGGCACATTCCTAAAAAACGGACGTATATGGAACCAAGAGTGTTGGACAGAAAGTGAATAGTTACTCTGACACTCTGCACAATTGGAGTGCATTCCATTCCATCAACTATCTTCAATCGCTACTTCCAGTTACAGCACTCACTCTGAAATAAATATATACACGCACATGATTGGTCAAAGTTGAAGATCTAATACACTTGATTTTATCAACTCAACACACAATTCATGTTATCCCTTCCACTGTTTGCAATGAGCAAGGTACAGACGTAGCCCAACACACCAATGCATTGTCAAAACCCAGCCTCCTACATTTTATGTGAGTATACAATAGAACAAAGAACAAAGAAAATTACAGCACAGGAACAGGCCCTTCGGCCCTCCCAGCCTGCGCCGATCCAGATCCTTTATCTAAACCTGTTGTCTATTTTCCAAGGTCTACTTCCCTCTGTTCCCCTCCCGTTCATATATCTGTCTAGATGCCTCTTAAATGATGCTATCGTGCCCGCCTCTACCACCTCCGCTGGTAAAGCGTTCCAGGCACCCACCACCCTCTGCGTAAAAAACTTTCCACGCACATCTCCCTTAAACTTTCCCCCTCTCACCTTGAAATGGTGACCCCTTGTAACTGACACCCCCACTCTTGGGAAAAGCTTGTTGCTATCCACCCTGTCCATACCTCTCATCATTTTGTAGGCCTCAATCAGGTCCCCCCCTCAACCTCCGTCCTTCCAACGAAAACAATCCATACGTTTGAACCTTTGCGACATAATCCTCAGCGGGCTAAGGGTTAGATTGATAAAGAAATAAGACTGTAAGTCGAGGTCACAACGTGGCATATTCGTGTATTACGGAAGCTACATGTATTAATGCACTGACAGAAAGGGCGTGTATACACATTGCCGCTGTTTCAGCTCAACACAACAGGTGGCAGTCATTTTCTGGTCCATTGCTGAGGGAAATGCCTTGACCAATCCAACCAAGGTGCCTGATGTTGCCATTAAACAAGTCTTGCAATGAACTGACACATTCTCCATGGCAACGCTTCGACTAATCTGAGTCCACTTTCCAACCAGTCAGTGATCTCCACAGACAATAGGCAGGTGTTGACTCCCTTGCACATGAACGAAAGGTGATCGGATTTAACAGAAATGATCTTTGTTCTTTAGCAGCCGACTCTATTATGAAAGTGTTTAAAACTTCACCAGAATATTCTTTGCAATTCCGGGCACCATACAGGATTGGAAGGTTATCTGAGGACTTACACATGATTTGTTAGAAGAATCTCACGGAGGGGAAAGACTTCAATCACCCTGGTACAAGGGCGGTGGGGGCTGATCTCTTTGCTGGCAGTAGAGTTAAGAGACGTACCAAATGAATTTGAGCCACAAAGATGGATGATGGAGAGAACGTGTTTCCATCGGTCAAAGGAATAAAAGTGGGTGGGCGCTTTTTTATGTAAAGAGAGAGAGAGGGCGAGACTTCAGTAAAGGGCGCGGAGAGAGAGGGAGGGGGATACTTCAGTAAAGAGCGCAGAGAGAGAGGGGGCGAGACTTCAGTAAAGGGCGCGGAGAGAGAGAGGGCGAGACTTCAGTAAAGGGCGCGGAGAGAGAGGGCGAGACTTCAGTAAAGGGCGCGGAGAGAGAGGGAGGGGGATACTTCAGTAAAGAGCGCGGAGAGAGAGGGAGGGGGATACTTCAGTAAAGGGCGCGGAGAGAGAGAGGGCGAGACTTCAGTAAAGAGCGGGGAGAGAGAGAGAGGGCAAGACTTCAGTAAAGGGCGCGGAGAGAGAGGGAGGGCGATACTTCAGTAAAGGGCGCGGAGAGAGAGAGAGGGCGAGACTTCAGTAAAGAGCGCAGAGAGAGAGAGGGCGAGGCTTCAGAAAAGAGCGGAGAGAGAGAGAGAGGGCAAGACTTCAGTAAAGAGCGCGCAGAGTGAGAGGGCGAGACTTTATAAAGAGCGTGGAGAGAGAGAGAGGGCGAGGATTCAATAAAGAGCGCAGAGAGAGAGAGGGCGAGACTTCAGTAAAGTGCACAGAGAGAGAGAGGGCGAGGATTCAATAAAGAGCGCAGAGAGAGAGAGGGCGAGACTTCAGTAAAGAGCACAGAGAGAGGTGAGACTTCAATAAAGAGCGCGGGGAGAAAGGCGAGACTTCAATAAAGAGCGCGGGGAGAGAAGCGAGACGTCAATAAAGTGCGCGGGGAGAGACATCAATAAAGAGCGCGGGGAGAGAGGCAAGACATCAATATAGAGAGCGGGGAGAGAGGCGAGACTTGCGGCGAGAGGCGAGACTTCAATAAAGAGCGCGGGGAGAGTGTCGAGACGTCAACAAAGAGCGCGGGGAGAGTGGGCGAGACTTCAATAAAGAGCGCGGGAAGAGAGGGCGAGTCGTCAATAAAGAGCGCAGAGAGAGGCGAGACGTCAATAAAGAGCGCGGGGAGAGAGAGGGCGAGACTTCAATAAAGAGCGCGGGGAGAGAGGGTGAGACGTCAATAAAGAGCGCAGAGAGAGAGGCGAGACTTCAGTAAAGAGCGCGGGGAGAGAGGGCGAGCCTTCAATAAAGAGCGGAGAGAGAGAGTGCGAGACTTCAGTAAAGAGCGGAGAGAGAGAGGGCGAGACTTCAGTAAAGAGCGGAGAGAGAGAGGGCGAGACTTCAGTTAAGTCGGAGAGAGAAAGTGCGAGACTTCAGTAAAGAGTGCGGAGAGTGAGGGTGAGACTTCAATAAAGAGCGCGGGGAGAGAGGCGAGACTTCAATATAGAGCGCGGAGAGAGAGGCGAGACTTCAATGAAGAGCACGGAGAGAGAGGAGAGGCGTCAATAAAGAGAGCAGGGAGAGAGGCGAGACTTCAATAAAGAGCGCGGAGAGAGAGGCGAGACGTCAATAAAGAGCGCGGAGAGATAGGCGAGACGTCAATAAAGAGCACGGGGAGAGAGGCGTGACTTCAATAAAGAGCGCGGGGTGAGAGGCGAGACGTCAATAAAGAGCGCGGGGTGAGAGGTGAGACTTCAATAAAGAGCGCGGGGAGAGGGTGAGACTTCAATAAAGAGCACGGGGAGAGAGGCGTGACTTCAAGAAAGAGCGCGGGGTGAGAGGCGAGACGTCAATAAAGAGCGCGGGGAGAGAGGGTGAGACTTCAATAAAGAACGCGGGGAGAGAGGCGAGACTTCAATATAGAGCGCAGAGCAAGAGAGGGTGAGACTTCAATAAAGAGCGCGGGGAGAGAGGCGAGACTTCAATGAAGAGCGTGGGGAGAGGGCGAGACTTCAATAAAGAACACAGAGAGAGAGGACGAGACTTCAGTAAAGAGCGCAGAGAGAGAGGGCGAGACTTCAGTAAAGAACGCAGAGAGAGAGGGCGAGACTTCAATAAAGAGCGCGGGGAGAGAGGCGAGGCGTCAATAAAGAGAGCAGGGAGAGATGCGAGACTTCAATAAAGAGCGCAGAGATAGAGAGAGGCGAGACTTCAATAAAGAGCGCGGGAAGAGAGGCGAGACTTCAATAAAGAGCGCGGGGAGAGAGGGCAAGACTTCAATAAAGAGCGCGGGAAGAGAGGACGAGACTTCAATAAAGAGCACGGAGAGAGAGGCGAGACTTCAATAACCTGAGGAAGGAGCAGCGCTCCGAAAGCTCGTGTTTGAAACAAACCTGTGTGAGGTTAACCTGGTGTTGTCAGACTTTTTACTGTGCTCAATAAAGAGAGGAGAGAGAGGCGGCTCTTCAATAAAGAACGGGAAGAGAGAGGCGAGACTTCAAAATAGAGCGCAGAGAGAAGGGCGAAACTTCAATAAAGTATGTAAAGACAGATAGGCTGGTCTAACTCTCCCCAATCTATCAAGGCCAACTCACGTCTTATATCCTCATAGTTCTCTTTATTAAGATTCAGCACCCTCGTCTCCGGATTAACTACTTCACTCTCCACCTTGACAAACATTCTATCGTGTTATTGTCGCTCATCCCCAATGGATCTCGTACAGCCAGATTGGTAATGTTTCCCTTCTCATTACACAGTACCCAGTCTAAGATGGCCTGCTCTCTCGTCGGTTCCTCCACATATTGGTCAAGAAAACCATCCGTATACACTCCAGGAATTCCTCCTCTATGGGATTGTGGCTAATTTGATTTGCCCAATCCATGTGAAGATTAAAATCACCCGTTCAATGAGATCATGGCTGATCTTTTGTGAACTCAGCTCCACTTTCCGGCCCAAACACCATAACCCTTAATCCCTTTATTCTTCAAAAAACTATCTATCTTTACCTTAAAAACATTTAATGAAGGAGCCTCTACTGCTTCACTGGGCAAGGAATTCCATAGATTCACAACCCTTTGGGTGAAGAAGTTCCTCCTAAACTCAGTCCTAAATCTACTTCCCCTTATTTTGAGGCTATGCCCCCTAGTTCTGCTGTCACCCGCCAGTGGAAACAACCTGCCCGCATCTATCCTATCTATTCCCTTCATAATTTTAAATGTTTCTATAAGATCCCCCCTCATCCTTCTAAATTCCAACGTGTACAGTCCCAGTCTACTCAACCTCTCCTCATAATCCAACCCCTTCAGCTCTGGGATTAACCTAGTGAATCACCTCTGCACACCCTCCAGCGCCAGTACGTCCTTTCTCAGGTAAGGAGACCAAAATTGAACACAATGCTCCAGGTGTGGCCGCACTAACACCTTATACAATTGCAACATAACCTCCCTAGTCTTAAACTCCATCCCTCTAGCAATGAAGGACAAAATTCCCTTTGCCTTCTTCATCACCTGCTGCACCTGTAAACCAACTTTCTGTGACTCATGCACTAGCACACCCAGGTCTCTCTGCACAGCGGCATGCTTTAATATTTTATCATTTAAATAATAATCCCATTTGCTGTTATTCCTACCAAAATGGATAACCTCACATTTGTCAACATTGTATTCCATCTGCCAGACCCGAGCCCATTCACTTAACCTATCCAAATCCCTCTGCAGACTTCCAGTATCCTCTGCACTTTTCGCTTTACCACTCATCTTAGTGTCATCTGCAAACTTGGACACATTGCCCTTGGTCCCCAACTCCAAATCATCTATGTAAATTGTGAACCATTGTGGGCCCAACACGGATCCCTGAGGAACACCACTAGCTACTTTCCTGATTCACTTTTCCACCTTTTGCTTTTGTCCTTACCCCCTGTTTCCCTGACTCCTTGGGTAGGTTCCCAACCCCCTGGCATTTTATTTTAATATGAGACTGGAGATTCCAGTCAAGAGTGGTGAAGCATTGGTAGGAGTAATGGTGAAACTCTATTGTCCAGGAATAGTGTTGATCTTGGGGAATGTTACAGCTGGGTCGCAGGTGGGAGTGATGCCTACTGTGGTTCACAAGCCAGTGGAAAAATCAAAGAACTGGACTGTTAAAGGACGAATATCCTGGGATGTTTGTAGAAACAATGTCGGCAAGTCACAGGTAAGACAAGAGGAGAAATCATAGAGAGAAGATGAAGTTGAAGTTCAATTATTAGAAACAATTTCTGATCAGATGATTGGAAAAGACAAATAGCAGTTGGCGGATGAGGCGAATATTTTTAGGTTAGGAAAGTTGGCAGAGTTACAACAGGGATGTACAGAAATAAAACAGTTGTATCAGGAAACATACACGGAAGAGCAATCTGACTGTAAGCAGAATGTTAGTACTTAAACATGATGTCTTGATCAGAATATTTATAGCTTTAAATTGAGGGGAGATAGATATAGGATAGATGTCAGAGGTAGGTTCTTTACTCAGAGAGGGCGTGGAATGCCCAGCATGCAACAGTAGTGGACTCGCCAACACTAAACGCATCCAAATGGTCTTTGGATAGGCATATGGACGATAAGGGAACAGTGTAGATGGGCTTTAGAGGGGATTCACAGGTCGGCGCAACATCGAGGGCCGAAGGGCCTGTACTGTGCTGTAATGTTCTATTGAGACTTTTACACACGCAGGCGGAATAAAAGTAGGCTGAGGTTCATCAAGGAGGTATGTGGGAATAGCGTAGATGATCTCCCTACAGATGCTGCCAGACCTGCGGAGATTGTCCAGCATTTTCTCTTTCGTTCAGATTGCAGCATCTGCAGTAATCTGCATTTCTAGAGAGTTGCACATGTGGGACAGTCGGAGACCATT
>NW_024055734.1:1582619-1604721 GCF_902713615.1 Scyliorhinus canicula
GGGACATTACTGTAGGGTCATTACTGTAGGGACATTACTGTAGGGTCATTACTGTAGGGACATTACTGTAGGGTCATTACTGTAGGGACATTACTGTAGGGACATTACTGTAGGGACATTACTGTAGGGACATTACTGTAGGGACATTACTGTAGGGACATTACTGTAGGGACATTACTGTAGGGTCATTACTGTAGGGACATTACTGTAGGGTCATTACTGTAGGGACATTACTGTAGGGTCATTACTGTAGGGACATTACTGTAGGGACATTACTGTAGGGTCATTACTGTAGGGACATTACCGTAGGGACATTACTGTAGGGACATTACTGTAGGGTCATTACTGTAGGGACATTACTGTAGGGTCATTACTGTAGGGTACATTACTGTAGGGACATTACTGTAGGGACATTACTGTAGGGACATTACTGTAGGGTCATTACTGTAGGGACATTACTGTAGGGACATTACTGTAGGGACATTACTGTAGGGTCATTACCGTAGGGACATTACTGTAGGGACATTACTGTAGGGACATTACTGTAGGGACATTACTGTAGGGACATTACTGTAGG
Organism: Scyliorhinus canicula; assembly: GCF_902713615.1. Taxonomy (NCBI): domain Eukaryota; kingdom Metazoa; phylum Chordata; class Chondrichthyes; order Carcharhiniformes; family Scyliorhinidae; genus Scyliorhinus; species Scyliorhinus canicula. The sequence goes on from NW_024055734.1 coordinate 1,583,197, forward strand.
GTCATTACTGTAGGGACATTACTGTAGGGACATTACTGTAGGGACATTACTGTAGGGACATTACTGTAGGGACATTACTGTAGGGACATTACCGTAGGGACATTACTGTAGGGTCATTACCGTAGGGACATTACTGTAGGGACATTACTGTAGGGTCATTACTGTAGGGACATTACTGTAGGGACATTACTGTAGGGACATTACTGTAGGGTCATTACTGTAGGGTCATTACTGTAGGGACATTACTGTAGGGACATTACTGTAGGGACATTACTGTAGGGTCATTACTGTAGGGACATTACTGTAGGGACATTACTGTAGGGACATTACTGTAGGGACATTACTGTAGGGACATTACTGTAGGGACATTACTGTAGGGTCATTACCGTAGGGTCATTACCGTAGGGACATTACTGTAGGGACATTACTGTAGGGACATTACTGTAGGGACATTACTGTAGGGACATTACTGTAGGGTCATTACTGTAGGGTCATTACTGTAGGGACATTACTGTCGGGTCATTACTGTAGGGACATTACTGTCGGGACATTACTGTAGGGTCATTACCGTAGGGACATTTCTGTAGGGACATTACTGTAGGGTCATTACTGTAGGGACATTACTGTAGGGACATTACTGTAGGGACATTACTGTAGGGTCATTACTGTAGGGTCATTACTGTAGGGACATTACTGTCGGGTCATTACTGTAGGGACATTACTGTAGGGTCATTACTGTAGGGTCATTACTGTAGGGTCATTACCGTAGGGACATTACTGTAGGGACATTACTGTAGGGACATTACTGTAGGGACATTACTGTAGGGACATTACTGTAGGGACATTACTGTAGGGACATTACTGTAGGGTCATTACTGTAGGGTCATTACTGTAGGGACATTACTGTCGGGTCATTACTGTAGGGACATTACTGTAGGGTCATTACTGTAGGGACATTACTGTAGGGACATTACTGTAGGGACATTACTGTAGGGTCATTACCGTAGGGACATTACTGTAGGGACATTACTGTAGGGACATTACTGTAGGGACATTACTGTAGGGACATTACCGTAGGGACATTACTGTAGGGTCATTACTGTAGGGTCATTACCGTAGGGACATTACTGTAGGGACATTACTGTAGGGACATTACCGTAGGGACATTACCGTAGGGACATTACTGTAGGGTCATTACAGTAGGGACATTACCGTAGGGACATTACTGTAGGGACATTACTGTAGGGACATTACCGTAGGGACATTACCGTAGGGTCATTACCGTAGGGACATTACTGTAGGGACATTACTGTAGGGACATTACTGTAGGGACATTACTGTAGGGTCATTACTGTAGGGACATTACTGTAGGGACATTACTGTAGGGACATTACTGTAGGGACATTACTGTAGGGTCATTACCGTAGGGACATTACTGTAGGGTCATTACTGTAGGGACATTACTGTAGGGACATTACTGTAGGGACATTACTGTAGGGACATTACTGTAGGGACATTACCGTAGGGACATTACCGTAGGGACATTACTGTAGGGACATTACTGTAGGGACATTACCGTAGGACATTACTGTAGGGACATTACTGTAGGGACATTACTGTAGGGACATTACTGTAGGGACATTACTGTAGGGACATTACTGTAGGGACATTACCGTAGGGACATTACTGTAGGGACATTACTGTAGGGACATTACTGTAGGGTCATTACTGTAGGGACATTACTGTAGGGACATTACTGTAGGGACATTACTGTAGGGTCATTACTGTAGGGTCATTACTGTAGGGACATTACTGTAGGGTCATTACTGTAGGGACATTACTGTAGGGTCATTACTGTAGGGACATTACTGTAGGGACATTACTGTAGGGTCATTACTGTAGGGACATTACTGTAGGGTCATTACTGTAGGGACATTACTGTAGGGACATTACTGTAGGGACATTACTGTAGGGTCATTACTGTAGGGACATTACCGTAGGGTCATTACTGTAGGGTCATTACTGTAGGGACATTACTGTAGGGACATTACTGTAGGGACATTACTGTAGGGTCATTACTGTAGGGACATTACTGTAGGGACATTACTGTAGGGACATTACTGTAGGGACATTACTGTAGGGTCATTACTGTAGGGACATTACCGTAGGGACATTACTGTAGGGACATTACTGTAGGGACATTACTGTAGGGACATTACTGTAGGGACATTACTGTAGGGTCATTACTGTAGGGACATTACTGTAGGGTCATTACTGTAGGGACATTACGTAGGGACATTACTGTAGGGTACATTACTGTAGGGACATTACCGTAGGGACATTACTGTAGGGACATTACTGTAGGGGACATTACTGTAGGGACATTACTGTAGGGACATTACTGTAGGGACATTACTGTAGGGTCATTACTGTAGGGACATTACTGTAGGGACATTACTGTAGGGACATTACTGTAGGGACATTACTGTAGGGACATTACTGTAGGGACATTACTGTAGGGACATTACTGTAGGGACATTACTGTAGGGACATTACTGTAGGGACATTACTGTAGGGACATTGCTGTAGGGACATTACCGTAGGGTCATTACTGTAGGGTCATTACTGTAGGGACATTACTGTAGGGACATTACTGTAGGGTCATTACTGTAGGGACATTACTGTAGGGTCATTACTGTAGGGACATTACTGTAGGGACATTACTGTAGGGACATTACCGTAGGGACATTACTGTAGGGACATTACTGTAGGGACATTACCGTAGGGTCATTACTGTAGGGACATTACCGTAGGGACATTACCGTAGGGTCATTGCTGTTGGGGCATTACTGTAGGGACATTACTGTAGGGTCATTACTGTAGGGACATTACTGTAGGGTCATTACTGTAGGGTCATTACTGTAGGGGCATTACTGTAGGGACATTACTGTAGGGTCATTACCGTAGGGACATTACCGTAGGGACATTGCTGTAGGGTCATTGCTGTAGGGACATTACTGTAGGGACATTACTGTAGGGACATTACTGTAGGGTCATTACTGTAGGGACATTACTGTAGGGACATTACTGTAGGGGACATTACTGTAGGGACATTACTGTAGGGTCATTACTGTAGGGACATTACTGTAGGGACATTACTGTAGGGACATTACTGTAGGGACATTACTGTAGGGTCATTACTGTAGGGACATTACTGTAGGGTCATTACTGTAGGGACATTACTGTAGGGACATTACTGTAGGGACATTACTGTAGGGACATTACTGTAGGGACATTACTGTAGGGACATTACTGTAGGGACATTACCGTAGGGTCATTACTGTAGGGACATTACTGTAGGGACATTACTGTAGGGACATTACTGTAGGGACATTACTGTAGGGACATTACTGTAGGGACATTACTGTAGGGACATTACTGTAGGGACATTACTGTAGGGACATTACTGTAGGGACATTACTGTAGGGACATTACTGTAGGGACATTACCGTAGGGTACATTACTGTAGGGCATTACTGTAGGGTCATTACTGTAGGGTCATTACTGTAGGGTCATTACGTAGGGACATTACTGTAGGGCATTACTGTAGGGACATTACTGTAGGGACATTACTGTAGGGGCATTACTGTAGGGACATTTACTGTAGGGACATTACTGTAGGGTCATTACTGTAGGGTCATTACCGTAGGGACAGTACTGTAGGGTCATTTACTGTAGGGTCATTACGTAGGGACATTACCGTAGGGACATTACTGTAGGGTCATTACTGTAGGGCATTACGTAGGGACATACTGTAGGTCATTACTGTAGGGACATTACTGTAGGGACATTACGGTAGGGTACATTACTGGGTAATTACTGTAGGGGCATTACTGTAGGGGACATTACTGTAGGGCATTACTGTAGGGTACATTACTGTAGGGTCATTACTGTAGGGTCATTACTGTAGGGTCATTACTGTAGGGACATTACTGTAGGGACATTACTGTAGGGGACATTACGTAGGGACATTACTGTAGGCATTACTGTAGGGTCATTACTGTAGGGACATTACTGTAGGGACATTACTGTAGGGACATTACTGTAGGGACATTACTGTAGGGTCATTACCGTAGGGACATTACTGTAGGGTCATTACTGTAGGGACATTACTGTAGGGACATTACTGTAGGGACATTACTGTAGGGACATTACTGTAGGGACATTACTGTAGGGACATTACTGTAGGGACATTACTGTAGGGACATTACTGTAGGGACATTACTGTAGGGTCATTACTGTAGGGACATTACTGTAGGGTCATTACTGTAGGGACATTACTGTAGGGTCATTACTGTAGGGACATTACTGTAGGGACATTACTGTAGGGTCATTACTGTAGGGACATTACTGTAGGGACATTACTGTAGGGACATTACTGTAGGGACATTACTGTAGGGTCATTACTGTAGGGACATTACTGTAGGGACATTACTGTAGGGACATTACTGTAGGGTCATTACTGTAGGGACATTACTGTAGGGACATTACTGTAGGGACATTACTGTAGGGACATTACTGTAGGGACATTACTGTAGGGACATTACTGTAGGGTCATTACCTGTAGGGACATTACTGTAGGGTCATTACTGTAGGGTCATTACTGTAGGGACATTACTGTAGGGACATTACTGTAGGGTCATTACTGTAGGGACATTACTGTAGGGACATTACCGTAGGGTCATTACCTTAGGGACATTACCGTAGGGACATTACTGTAGGGACATTACCGTAGGGTCATTACTGTAGGGTCATTACTGTAGGGACATTACCGTAGGGTCATTACCGTAGGGACATTACCGTAGGGACATTACTGTAGGGACATTACTGTAGGGTCATTACTGTAGGGTCATTACCGTAGGGACATTACTGTAGGGACATTACTGTAGGGACATTACTGTAGGGTCATTACTGTAGGGACATTACTGTAGGGTCATTACCGTAGGGTCATTACTGTAGGGACATTACTGTAGGGTCATTACTGTAGGGTCATTACTGTAGGGACATTACTGTAGGGACATTACCGTAGGGACATTACTGTAGGGACATTACCGTAGGGACATTAGTGTAGGGTCATTACTGTAGGGACATTACTGTAGGGACATTACCGTAGGGTCATTACTGTAGGGACATTACTGTAGGGACATTACTGTAGGGTCATTACTGTAGGGACATTACTGTAGGGTCATTACCGTAGGGACATTACTGTAGGGTCATTACTGTAGGGTCATTACCGTAGGGACATTACTGTAGGGACATTACTGTAGGGTCATTACTGTAGGGACATTACTGTAGGGACATTACTGTAGGGACATTACTGTAGGGACATTACTGTAGGGACATTACTGTAGGGACATTACTGTAGGGTCATTACCGTAGGGACATTACCGTAGGGACATTACCGTAGGGACATTACCGTAGGGACATTACTGTAGGGTCATTACCGTAGGGACATTACTGTAGGGACATTACCGTAGGGACATTACGGTAGGGTCATTACTGTAGGGACATTACTGTAGGGTCATACTGTAGGGTACATTACCGTAGGGTCATTACTGTAGGGACATTACTGTAGGGACATTACTGTAGGGACATACCGTTAGGGACATTACTGTAGGGTCATTACTGTAGGGACATTACTGTAGGGACATTACTGTAGGGACATTACTGTAGGGACATTACTGTAGGGTCATTACTGTAGGGACATTACTGTAGGGACATTACTGTAGGGTCATTACTGTAGGGACATTACTGTAGGGACATTACTGTAGGGACATTACTGTAGGGACATTACTGTAGGGACATTACTGTAGGGACATTACTGTAGGGTCATTACTGTAGGGTCATTACTGTAGGGACATTACTGTAGGGTCATTACTGTAGGGACATTACTGTAGGGACATTACTGTAGGACATTACTGTAGGGACATTACTGTAGGGACATTACCGTAGGGACATTACTGTAGGGACATTACTGTAGGGACATTACTGTAGGGACATTACTGTAGGGACATTACTGTAGGGACATTACTGTAGGGACATTACCGTAGGGACATTACTGTAGGGACATTACCGTAGGGACATTACTGTAGGGTCATTACTGTAGGGTCATTACTGTAGGGTCATTACTGTAGGGACATTACTGTAGGGACATTACTGTAGGGACATTACTGTAGGGACATTACTGTAGGGACATTACTGTAGGGACATTACCGTAGGGTCATTACCGTAGGGTCATTACTGTAGGGTCATTACTGTAGGGTCATTACTGTAGGGTCATTACCTGTAGGGACATTACCGTAGGGACATTACCGTAGGGTCATTACTGTAGGGTCATTACTGTAGGGTCATTACCGTAGGGTCATTACCGTAGGGACATTACCGTAGGGACATTACTGTAGGGACATTACTGTAGGGACATTACTGTAGGGACATTACTGTAGGGTCATTACTGTAGGGACATTACTGTAGGGACATTACTGTAGGGACATTACCGTAGGGACATTACTGTAGGGTCATTACTGTAGGGTCATTACTGTAGGGACATTACTGTAGGGACATTACCGTAGGGTCATTACTGTAGGGACATTACTGTAGGGTCATTACTGTAGGGTCATTACTGTAGGGACATTACCGTAGGGTCATTACTGTAGGGACATTACTGTAGGGTCATTACTGTAGGGACATTACTGTAGGGTCATTACTGTAGGGTCATTACTGTAGGGACATTACTGTAGGGTCATTACTGTAGGGTCATTACTGTAGGGACATTACTGTAGGGTCATTACTGTAGGGACATTACTGTAGGGTCATTACCGTAGGGTCATTACTGTAGGGACATTACTGTAGGGTCATTACCGTAGGGTCATTACTGTAGGGACATTACCGTAGGGACATTACTGTAGGGTCATTACTGTAGGGACATTACTGTAGGGACATTACCGTAGGGACATTACCGTAGGGACATTACTGTAGGGTCATTACTGTAGGGACATTACCGTAGGGACATTACTGTAGGGACATTACCGTAGGGACATTACTGTAGGGACATTACTGTAGGGACATTACTGTAGGGTCATTACTGTAGGGACATTACCGTAGGGTCATTACTGTAGGGACATTACCGTAGGGACATTACCGTAGGGACATTACTGTAGGGACATTACCGTAGGGACATTACCGTAGGGACATTACTGTAGGGACATTACTGTAGGGTCATTACTGTAGGGACATTACCGTAGGGACATTACTGTAGGGACATTACCGTAGGGACATTACCGTAGGGACATTACTGTAGGGACATTACTGTAGGGACATTACCGTAGGGACATTACCGTAGGGACATTACTGTAGGGACATTACTGTAGGGTCATTACTGTAGGGACATTACCGTAGGGTCATTACTGTAGGGACATTACCGTAGGGACATTACCGTAGGGACATTACTGTAGGGACATTACTGTAGGGACATTACTGTAGGGTCATTACTGTAGGGTCATTACTGTAGGGTCATTACTGTAGGGACATTACTGTAGGGACATTACCGTAGGGACATTACCGTAGGGACATTACTGTAGGGACATTACTGTAGGGACATTACTGTAGGGACATTACTGTAGGGACATTACTGTAGGGTCATTACCGTAGGGACATTACTGTAGGGACATTACCGTAGGGACATTACTGTAGGGACATTACTGTAGGGTCATTACTGTGACCTGTAGGGACATTACTGTAGGGACATTACTGTAGGGACATTACTGTAGGGACATTACTGTAGGGACATTACTGTAGGGACATTACTGTAGGGACATTACTGTAGGGTCATTACTGTAGGGTCATTACTGTAGGGACATTACTGTAGGGACATTACTGTAGGGACATTACTGTAGGGACATTACCGTAGGGACATTACTGTAGGGACATTACTGTAGGGACATTACTGTAGGGACATTACTGTAGGGACATTACTGTAGGGACATTACTGTAGGGACATTACTGTAGGGACATTACTGTAGGGTCATTACTGTAGGGTCATTACTGTAGGGTCATTACTGTAGGGACATTACTGTAGGGACATTACTGTAGGGTACATTACTGTAGGGACATTACTGTAGGGACATTACTGTAGGGTCATTACTGTAGGGTACATTACTGTAGGGACATTACTGTAGGGTCATTACTGTAGGGACATTACTGTAGGGACATTACTGTAGGGACATTACTGTAGGGACATTACTGTAGGGACATTACTGTAGGGTCATTACTGTAGGGACATTACTGTAGGGTCATTACCGTAGGGACATTACTGTAGGGACATTACTGTAGGGACATTACCGTAGGGACATTACTGTAGGGACATTACTGTAGGGTCATTACTGTAGGGACATTACTGTAGGGTCATTACCGTAGGGACATTACTGTAGGGACATTACTGTAGGGACATTACCGTAGGGACATTACTGTAGGGTCATTACTGTAGGGACATTACTGTAGGGACATTACTGTAGGGACATTACCGTAGGGACATTACCTGTAGGGACATTACTGTAGGGACATTACGTAGGGTCATTACTGTAGGGACATTACTGTAGGGACATTACTGTAGGGACATTACTGTAGGGACATTACTGTAGGGACATTACCGTAGGGACATTACTGTAGGGACATTACTGTAGGGTCATTACTGTAGGGTCATTACCGTAGGGACATTACTGTAGGGTCATTACTGTAGGGACATTACCGTAGGGACATTACTGTAGGGACATTACTGTAGGGACATTACTGTAGGGACATTACTGTAGGGTCATTACTGTAGGGACATTACTGTAGGGACATTACTGTAGGGTCATTACTGTAGGGACATTACTGTAGGGACATTACCTGTAGGGACATTACTGTAGGGTCATTACTGTAGGTTACATTACTGTAGGGTCATTACTGTAGGGACATTACTGTAGGGTCATTACTGTAGGGACATTACTGTAGGGACATTACTGTAGGGACATTACTGTAGGGACATTACTGTAGGGTCATTACTGTAGGGACATTACTGTAGGGACATTACTGTAGGGTCATTACTGTAGGGTCATTACTGTAGGGACATTACTGTAGGGACATTACTGTAGGGACATTACTGTAGGGACATTACTGTAGGGACATTACTGTAGGGTCATTACTGTAGGGTCATTACTGTAGGGACATTACTGTAGGGTACATTACTGTAGGGTCATTACTGTAGGGACATTACTGTAGGGACATTACTGTAGGGTCATTACTGTAGGGACATTACTGTAGGGTCATTACTGTAGGGTCATTACTGTAGGGACATTACTGTAGGGTCATTACTGTAGGGTCATTACTGTAGGGACATTACCGTAGGGACATTACTGTAGGGACATTACTGTAGGGTCATTACTGTAGGGTCATTACTGTAGGGTCATTACTGTAGGGACATTACTGTAGGGTCATTACTGTAGGGACATTACTGTAGGGTCATTACTGTAGGGTCATTACTGTAGGGACATTACTGTAGGGACATTACTGTAGGGTCATTACCGTAGGGACATTACCGTAGGGTCATTACTGTAGGGACATTACTGTAGGGTCATTACTGTAGGGACATTACTGTAGGGTCATTACCGTAGGGTCATTACCGTAGGGACATTACTGTAGGGTCATTACCGTAGGGACATTACTGTAGGGTCATTACTGTAGGGTCATTACTGTAGGGTCATTACTGTAGGGACATTACTGTAGGGACATTACTGTAGGGTCATTACCGTAGGGACATTACCGTAGGGACATTACCGTAGGGACATTACCGTAGGGTCATTACCGTAGGGTCATTACTGTAGGGTCATTACTGTAGGGTCATTACTGTAGGGTCATTACTGTAGGGTCATTACTGTAGGGTCATTACTGTAGGGACATTACTGTAGGGTCATTACTGTAGGGACATTACCGTAGGGACATTACCGTAGGGACATTACTGTAGGGACATTACTGTAGGGTCATTACTGTAGGGTCATTACTGTAGGGTCATTACTGTAGGGTCATTACTGTAGGGTCATTACTGTAGGGACATTACTGTAGGGTCATTACTGTAGGGTCATTACTGTAGGGTCATTACCGTAGGGTCATTACTGTAGGGTCATTACCGTAGGGACATTACTGTAGGGTCATTACTGTAGGGTCATTACTGTAGGGTCATTACTGTAGGGTCATTACTGTAGGGTCATTACTGTAGGGTCATTACTGTAGGGTCATTACCGTAGGTGGGGATTGATCTGATGATTAATTCTGATTGTGATTTATTCTCACAGTGCGGAGGTATCGTTATCCCCCGACCGTGTAGCCATTCCCGGGGACGGAACCTGCCGATCGATTCCTCTTCGCCCGCTACCAGCTCTTGACCGATCATCTTCATCGGAGACTGCAGCTGCTGCTCATCCGCGTCAGAGCCATCAGGATCGTAACCTTGGGTCAGGGCAGGCCAGCACGTCTGCTGGCCCTGACTCTCCTCCCAGCACGTCTTCTGGCCCAGACTCGCCGCCCAGCACGTCTGCTGGCCCTGACTCTCCTCCCAGCACGTCTTCTGGCCCAGACTCGCCGCCCAGCACGTCTCCTGGCCCAGACTCGCCGCCCAGCACGTCTGCTGGCCCAGACTCGCCGCCCAGCACGTCTGCTGGCCCTGCCTCGCCGCCCAGCACGTCTGCTGGCCCAGACTCGCCGCCCAGCACGTCTGCTGGCCCAGACTACGAGACCAGCACGTCTCCTGGCCCAGACTCGCCGACTGTGGACGATTCTCCGTCCGGAATGTGGTTGAAAAGCTGTAAAGTTGAGCCTTGTGACGAGGTTGTGGAGGATGAGCTGGATTGCGGACCAGGCTTGTCCCTCCTGTGCGGCATCTGTGGACAACGGTTCGGCGATCTACCCTCGGCCTTCCAGCACCAGTCTGCTCACCTCCAGGTGCGTTTCCTCTGCTTGGTGTGTGAGAAGACAGTGAGCCAGGTGACTGAGCTGGTGATGCACGATCACTCCGAAGTGAGCGGTGAACCTTTCTCGTGTTACGCCGCCCCGGAGACATTCGCCCAGATGTCCGGGATGTCAGAGCTCCGGCTGCCCGGAGCTCAGGGGAAAGTCAGCGGCTGGCCGGGCCCCCAGGGCGGCGCGGGGGACGACCAGCCCCTCCGGTGTTCCCTCTGCCTCAGGGTCTTCGCCCACTTGTCTTCCCTCTCCAACCACCGCTGCCTTCAGTTCAAGGTCAAGCCCTTCCGCTGCTCGTCCTGCGAGCAGACCTTCAACCAGGCCTCCTCCCTCGCCAACCACCAGCGCATCCACGCCGCGGAGAAGCCCTCCCGCTGCACTTTCTGCTCAAAGAGCTTCGCCGACTCGTCCTCGCTCAGCAAGCATCTCCGCAGCCACACCGGCGAGAGGCGATTCTGGTGCCTGGCCTGCGGCAAGACCTTTGCCTCGTCCACCAACCTCCTCAACCACCAGCTGATTCACAGCGGCGAGAAACCGTTCCACTGCCCGGTGTGCCTGAAGAACTTCTCCCTCCTCTCCTCGCTGTCCAGGCACCAGCGGATCCACTCCGGGGAGAAGCCCTACCAGTGCTCGTTCTGTCTCAAGGCCTTCACCCAGTCGGCCTCGCTGTCTGTCCACAAGCGCATCCACACGGGAGAGAAGCCCTTCAAATGCCTGGTGTGCGAGAAGCTGTTCACCCACTCCTCCAACCTGGCCGTGCACCAGCGCATCCACACGGGCGAGAAGCCCTTCCGCTGCACCTTCTGCCCCAAGGGCTTCGCCGACTCGTCCTCGCTCTCCAAGCACCTGCGCATCCACACCCGGCAGAAGCTCTTCGAGTGCCCCGTCTGCCGCAAGACCTTCACCAACCTGGCCTCCATCTCGCAGCACCAGCGCGTCCACACTGGGGACAAGCCGTTCGCCTGCCCGCTCTGTGCCAAGACCTTCGGCACGTCCTCCAGCCTCTCCGAGCACCAGCGGTTCCATTGCGCCCAGAAGCCCTTCCCCTGCTCCATCTGCGGCCGGACCTTCACCAAATCCAGCAACCTGCTCAACCACTACCGGCTCCACACGGGCGAGAAGCCCTTCCAGTGCGCCGTGTGCCAGAAGAGCTTCACCGAGTCGTCCTCCCTCTCCAAGCACCAGCGCATCCACACGGGCGAGAAGCCCTACCAGTGCTCCTACTGCCAGAAGGCCTTCACCCAGTCCTTCTCTCTGTCGGTCCACCTGCGCATCCACACCGGGGAGAAGCCCTTCAAGTGCCCGCAGTGTGCCAAGTCCTTCACCCAGCTCTCCCACCTCTCCGTGCACGAGCGCATCCACAGCAAGGACAAGCCTTACCGCTGCCCGTTCTGTGACAGGCGGTACAGCCACTCCTCCACCCTGCTCAAACACCAGCGTACGCGCTGTGAAGGCGCCGCCTCGCACCGGTAACCCACCACAAGCCCTGGGGGGGACAGACACTGACCGTCTTCCCCATGGCACACGGGCCAAGTGTGATGCTGAGCGCCACACTGTATCGTTGTTTGGAAAGGCAGGAGTCCGGCATTCGCTGTTTTGTCCGAAGTGTCGACTCACCAGAAGAAGTGTTTAGGGTTAGGGTTTCTAACGCGTACCTGTCTAACTTTTTTAAAAGACCAAATTGTACCCCCCTCTAACACTGCCTCCGACAGCCCGTTCCAGATGCTCCCCACCCTCTGTGTGAAGAAATTTCCCCTCTGGTCTCTCTCCCCTCTCACCTTTAACCTCTGCCCTCTAATTCGCGACTCCTCTACCTTTTGGGAAAAGATGTTGACTGTCTACCTTATCTATGCTCCTCATTATTTTATAGACCTCTATAAGATCACCCCTAAGCCTCCTCCGCTCCAGGGGAAACAGATTCGGGTAGCATGGTGGTTAGCATAAATGCTTCACAGCTCCAGGGTCCCAGGTTCGATTCCCGGCTGGGTCACTGTCTGTGCGGAGTCTGCACGTCCTCCCCCTGTGTGCGTGGGTTTCCTCCGGGTGCTCCGGTTTCCTCCCACAGTCCAAAGATGTGCGGGTTAGGTGGATTGGCCATGCTAAATTGCCCGTAGTGTCCTAAAAAGTAAGGTTAGGAGGGGGGGGGGGGGTTGTTGGGTTACGGGTATAGGATGGATATGTGGGTTTGAGTAGGGTGATCATGGCTCGGCACAACATTGAGGGCCGAAGGGCCTGTTCTGTGCTGTACTATTCTATGTTCTATGTTCTAACTCAGACCATCAAGTCCTGTTGGCTCCTCGTCAATCTCTTCTGTAACTCTTTCTAGTTTAACAATACCCTTCCTATGACCAGAACTGAACACAGTATTCCATGTGTGATCTTGTACAACTTCAACAAGACGTCCCAACTCCTGTATTCAATATTCTGACCAATGAAACCTAGTCCGACTGATAATCCTAAATTGTCTGTCGATGTAATTCTTAAGCCTTGTTTCGGCAATATATCCTTGCATTAGAGAGGGGGGTCAATCTCTGAAATGTATAAAATGCTGTTATTGAATAGACAGGAAGTCAGAATATTTATTGTACATTTAGTATAGGAATTGGGGCGAGCAATGGGAGGTCTGAGGCGACATTTCTACAATATGTACAGATATTACAGACATGTACCATTCCAGCACTGACAGCGTGTATGAGTGAAGCCCCGTAGCGTTTGCTCTGATCGCCGATTCTGCACTGACGTGCTTGGGATCAGTGGGAATTGCCGACACGTGCGTCCTCGCCTTGGAACGCCGAGGAGGATTTCTCGCCAATGCCTCTGCGTTTGATCCATTGCTTCCCACGCCCGCAAGGGAGAGGATTAACACTGGGGTCTCGGGAAGTACTTCTGCCTGATGGTCACATTTTAGATCCTGGATGACTGAACTGTGAGTTTGGAAGTGTTCTGCTCCCCTGGGGTGAACATCCACTCTTCCAATCTGTTCCAACTGTGCAGCATGGACAAATGAGACCACTTTGTGCGATGTTGAATGAACTTGGCCAGGGTCCAATCTAGTAGAGAATCTGGTGAACTGGTGCGACGGCAATACTCTCTCCCTCAATATCAACAAAACAAAAGAAGGAGATTGTCATCGACTTCAGGAAGCGTAGTGGAGAACATGCCCCTGTCTACATCAATGGGAACAAAGTAGAAAAGGGTCGAGAGCTTCAAGATTTTAGGTGTCCAGATCACCAACAACCTATCCTGGTCCCCCCCACGCCGACACTATAGTTAAGAAAGCCCACCAACGACTCTACTTTCTCAGAAGACGAAGGAAATTTGGCATGTCAGCTACGACCCTCACCGACTTCTACAGATGCACCATAGAAATGAAATGAAAAATGAAAGTCGCTTATTGTCACGAGTAGGCTTCAAATGAAGTTACTGTGAAAAGCCCCTAGTCGCCACATTCCGGCGCCTGTCCGGGGAGGCTGGTACGCGGGAAGCATCTATCTGGTTGTATCACAGCTTGGTATGGAGCCTGCTCTGCCCAAGACTGCAGGAAACTACAGAAGGTCGTGAATGTAGCCCAGTCCATCACACAAACCAGCCTCCCATCCATTGACTATCTATAATTCCCGCTGCCTCGGAAAGGCAGCCAGCATAATTAAGGACCCCAAGCACCCGGGACATACTCTCTCCCACCTCCTTCCGTCAGGAAAAAGATACCAAAGTTTGAGGTCACGTACCAACCGACTCGAGAACAGCTTCTTCCCTGCTGCCATCAGACTTTTGAATGGACCTACCTCGTGTTAAGTTGATCTTTTCTCAACCCCTTGCTCTAACTGAAATGAAATGAAAATGGCTTATTGTCACGGGGTAGGCTTCAAATGAAGTTACTGTGAAAAGCCCCTAGTCGCCACATTCCGGCGCCTGTTCGGGGAGGCTGGTACGGGAATGGAACCGTGCTGCTGGCCTGCCTGGGTCTGCTTTCAAAGCCCTGTGGTAATCCAGCCCCTGTAACATTACGTTCTGCAAGGGCAGCACGGTGGCCTAGTGGTTAGCACAACCGCCTCACGGCGCTGAGGTCCCAGGTTCGATCCCGGCTCTGGGTCACTGTCCGTGTCGAGTGCACATTCTCCCCGTGTCTGCGTGGGTTTCGCCCCCACAACCCAAAATGTGCAGAGTAGGTGGATTGGCCACGCTAAATTGCCCCTTAATTGGAAAAAGTAATTGGGTACTCCAAATTTTAAAAAAAACATTACGTTCTGCAGTCCCTCCTTCCCTACGTACATTGTTTGTACAGCATGCAAGAAACAATCATTTTCACTGGATACTAATACATGTGACAATAATAAATCGAATCAATCCCGATAAATCCGTCCAGCATTGAACTGTGACTGGGACGAAATGTGGAGAAAAATGTACGTTTTCTTGACACGGTTTTAATGATGTAGTGGCTTCGAGCTTTGCAGTTGTTTGTGTGAACTTAACCTATTATTATGCACAGGTAGACTGAATAATTAGTTTCCTTTAAAGATCGGCGTAGTCGGGTGCAGGACCTGGAGAGGTACAACGGGCAATAGCTGGCTGTAGATGCACTCAGTGATTGTGTGGCTTACTGGACCCCTCGTGCGGAGCCGTGAGCGATTGTATCCACGGCCAGGGCTGGCTGAAATTCTTATCGCCAATCAATAAAGGTGATTCTGAAGTGCTGTGTCATGGATTGTAATTGGGGGCGCGGGGCTCTGTTACATCACTGGCAGTGGGCGGGGCTCTATTACATCACTGACAGTGGGCGGGGCTGTATTGGGGCGGGGCTCTGTTACATCACTGACAGTGGGCGGGGCTGTATTGGGGCGGCTCTGTTACATCACTGACAGTGGGTGGGGCTGTATTGGGCGGGGCTCTGTTACATCACTGACAGTGGGCGGGGCTGTATTGGGGCAGCTCTTACATCACTGACAGTGGGCGGGGCTGTATTGGGGCGGGGCTTTGTTACATCACTGACAGTGGGTGGGGCTGTATTGGGGCAGCTCTGTTACATCACTGACAGTGGGCGGGGCTGTATTGGGGCGGGGCTCTGTTACATCACTGACAGTGGGCGGGGCTGTATTGGGGCGGCTCTGTTACATCACTGACAGTGGGTGGGGCTGTATTGGGCGGGGCTCTGTTACATCACTGACAGTGGGCGGGGCTGTATTGGGGCAGCTCTTACATCACTGACAGTGGGCGGGGCTTTGTTACATAACTGACAGTGGGTGGGGCTGTATTGGGGCAGCTCTGTTACATCACTGACAGTGGGCGGGGCTGTATTGGGGCGGGGCTCTGTTACATCACTGACAGTGGGCGGGGCTGTATTGGGGCAGCTCTGTAACATCACTGACAGTGCGCGGGGCTCTTACATCACTGACAGTGGGCGGGGCTGTATTGGGGCAGCTCTGTTACATCACTGACAGTGGGTGGGGCTGTATTGGGGCAGCTCTGTTACATCACTGACAGTGGGCGGGGCTGTATTGGGGCAGCTCTGTTACATCACTGACAGTGCGCGGGGCTCTTACATCACTGACAGTGGGCGGGGCTCTGTCACATCACTGGCAGTGGGCGGGGCTCTGTTACATCACTGACAGTGGGTGGGGCTGTATTGGGGCAGCTCTGTTACATCACTGACAGTGGGCGGGGCTGTATTGGGACGGGGCTCTGTCACATCACTGACAGTGGGCGGGGCTGTATTGGGGTGGGGCTCTGTTACATCACTGACAGTGGGCGGGGCTCTGTTACATCACTGACAGTGGGCGGGGCTGTATTGGGGCAGCTCTGTTACATCACTGACAGTGGGTGGGGCTGTATTGGGGCAGCTCTGTTACATCACTGACAGTGGGCGGGGCTGTATTGGGGATGGGGCTCTGTTACATCACTGGCAGTGGGTGGGGCTGTATTGGGGCAGCTCTGTTACATCACTGACAGTGCGCGGGGCTCTTACATCACTGACAGTGGGAGGGGCTCTCTTACATCACTGACAGTGGGAGGGGCGCTGTTACATCACTGACAGTGGGAGGGGCTCTGTTACATCACTGACAGTGGGCAGGGCTGTATTGGGGCGGGACTTACATCACTGACAGTGGGCGGGGCTGTATTGGGGCAGCTCTGTTACATCACTGACAGTGGGCGGGGCTGTATTGGGGCGGGGCTCTGTTACATCACTGACAGTGGGCGGGGCTGTATTGGGGATGGGGCTCTGTTACATCACTGACAGTGGGCGGGGCTGTATTGGGGCAGCTCTGTTACATCACTGACAGTGGGCGGGACTCACATCACTGACTGGGCGGGGCTCTGTTACATCACTGACAGTGGGCGGGGCTGTATTGGGGCAGGGCTCTGTTACATCACTGACAGTGGGCGGGGCTGTATTGGGGCGGGGCTCTGTTACATCACTGACAGTGGGCGGGGCTGTATTGGAGCGGGGCTCTGTTACATCACTGACAGTGGGCGGGGCTGTATTGGGGTGGGGCTCTGTTACATCACTGACAGTGGGCGGGGCTGTATTGGGGCGGGGCTCTGTTACATCACTGACAGTGGGCGGGGCTGTATTGGGGCAGCTCTGTTACATCACTGACAGTGGGCGGGGCTGTATTGGGGATGGGGCTCTGTTACATCACTGACAGTGGGCGGGGCTGTATTGGGCGGGGCTCTGTTACATCACTGACAGTGGGCGGGGCTGTATTGGGGATGGGGCTCTGTTACATCACTGACAGTGGGCGGGGCTGTATTGGGGCAGCTCTGTTACATCACTGACAGTGGGCGGGGCTGTATTGGGGCAGCTCTGTTACATCACTGACAGTGGGCGGGGCTGTATTGGGGCGGGGCTCTGTAACATCACTGACAGTGGGTGGGGCTGTATTGGGGCAGCTCTGTTACATCACTGACAGTGGGTGGGGCTGTATTGGGGCGGGGCTCTGTTACATCACTGACAGTGGGCGGGGCTGTATTGGGGCAGCTCTGTTCCATCACTGACAGTGGGCGGGGCTGTATTGGGGCAGCTCTGTTACATCACTGACAGTGGGCGGGGCTGTATTGGGGCAGCTCTGTTACATCACTGGCAGTGGGCGGGGCTCTGTTACATCACTGACAGTGGGTGGGGCTGTATTGGGGCAGCTCTGTTACATCACTGACAGTGGGCGGGGCTGTATTGTGGCGGGGCTCTGTTACATCACTGACAGTGGGCGGGGCTGTATTGGGGCAGCTCTGTTACATCACTGACAGTGGGTGGGGCTGTATTGGGGCAGCTCTGTTACATCACTGACAGTGGGCGGGGCTGTATTGGGGCGGTTCTGTCACATCACTGACAGTGGGCGGGGCTGTATTGGGGATGGGGCTCTGTTACATCACTGACAGTGGGCGGGGCTGTATTGGGGCGGGGCTCTTACATCACTGACAGTGGGCGGGGCTGTATTGGGGCGGGGCTCTGTTACATCACTGACAGTGGGCGGGGCTGTATTGGGGCGGGGCTCTGTTACATCACTGACAGTGGGCGGGGCTGTGTTGGGGATGGGGCTCTGTTACATCACTGACAGTGGGCGGGGCTGTATTGGGGCGGGGCTCTTACATCACTGACAGTGGGCGGGGCTGTATTGGGGCAGCTCTGTTACATCACTGACAGTAGGCGGGGCTGTATTGGGGATGGGGCTCTGTTACATCACTGACAGTGGGCGGGGCTGTATTGGGGATGGGGCTCTGTTACATCACTGACAGTGGGCGGGGCTGTATTGGGGCAGCTCTGTTACATCACTGACAGTGGGCGGGGCTGTATTGGGGCAGCTCTGTTACATCACTGACAGTGGGCGGGGCTGTATTGGGGATGGGGCTCTGTTCCATCACTGACAGTGGGCGGGGCTGTATTGGGGTGGGGCTCTGTTACATCACTGACAGTGGGCGGGGCTGTATTGGGGCAGCTCTGTTACATCACTGACAGTGGGCGGGGCTGTATTGGGGATGGGGCTCTGTTACATCACTGACAGTGGGTGGGGCTGTATTGGGGCAGCTCTGTTACATCACTGACAGTGGGCGGGGCTGTATTGGGGCAGCTCTGTTACATCACTGACAGTGGGCGGGGCTCTGTTACATCACTGACAGTGGGCGGGGCTGTATTGGGGCGGGGCTCTGTTACATCACTGACAGTGGGCGGGGCTGTATTGGGGCGGGGCTCTGTTACATCACTGACAGTGGGCGGGGCTGTATTGGGGCAGCTCTGTTACATCACTGACAGTGGGCGGGGCTGTATTGGGGATGGGGCTCTGTTACATCACTGACAGTGGGTGGGGCTGTATTGGGGCAGCTCTGTTACATCACTGACAGTGGGCGGGGCTGTATTGGGGCAGCTCTGTTACATCACTGACAGTGGGCGGGGCTGTATTGGGGATGGGGCTCTGTTACATCACTGACAGTGGGCGGGGCTGTATTGGGGCGGGGCTCTTACATCACTGACAGTGGGCGGGGCTGTATTGGGGCGGGGCTCTGTTACATCACTGACAGTGGGCGGGGCTGTATTGGGGCAGGGCTCTGTTACATCACTGACAGTGGGCGGGGCTGTATTGGGGCGGGGCTCTTACATCACCGACAGTGGGCGGGGCTGTATTGGGGATGGGGCTCTGTTACATCACTGACAGTGGGCAGGGCTGTATTGGGGCGGGGCTCTTACATCACTGACAGTGGGCGGGGCTGTATTCGGGCAGCTCTGTTACATCACTGACAGTGGGCGGGGCTGTATTGGGGATGGGGCTCTGTTACATCACTGACAGTGGGCGGGGCTGTATTGGGGCAGCTCTGTTACATCACTGACAGTGGGCGGGGCTGTATTGGGGATGGGGCTCTGTTACATCACTGACAGTGGGCGGGGCTGTATTGGGGCAGCTCTGTTACATCACTGACAGTGGGCGGGGCTCTGTTACATCACTGACAGTGGACGGGGCTGTATTGGGGCGGGGCTCTGTTACATCACTGACAGTGGGCGGGGCTGTATTGGGGCAGCTCTGTTACATCACTGACAGTGGGCGGAGCTGTATTGGGGATGGGGCTCTGTTACATCACTGACAGTGGGCGGGGCTGTATTGGGGCGGGGCTCTTACATCACTGACAGTGGGCGGGGCTGCATTGGGGCGGGGCTCTGTTACATCACTGACAGTGGGCCGGGCTGTATTGGGGCGGGGCTCTGTTACATCACTGACAGTGGGCGGGGCTGTATTGGGGCGGGGCTCTTACATCACTGACAGTGGGCGGGGCTGTATTGGGGCAGCTCTGTTACATCACTGACAGTGGGCGGGGCTGTATTGGGGATGGGGCTCTGTTACATCACTGACAGTGGGCGGGGCTGTATTGGGGCGGGGCTCTGTTACATCACTGACAGTGGGCAGGGCTCTGTTACATCACTGACAGTGGGCGGGGCTGTATTGGGGCAGCTCTGTTACATCACTGACAGTGGGCGGGGCTGTATTGGGGCGGGGCTCTGTTACATCACTGACAGTGGGCGGGGCTGTATTGGGGCGGGGCTCTGTTACATCACTGACAGTGGGCGGGGCTGTATTGGGGCGGGGCTCTGTTACATCACTGACAGTGGGCAGGGCTCTGTTACATCACTGACAGTGGGCGGGGCTGTATTGGGGCGGGGCTCTGTCACATCACTGACAGAGGGCGGGGCTGTATTGGGGTGGGGCTCTGTTACATCACTGACAGTGGGCGGGGCTGTATTGGGGCGGGGCTCTGTTACATCACTGACAGTGGGTGGGGCTGTATTGGGGCGGGGCTCTGTTACATCACTGACAGTGGGCGGGGCTGTATTGGGGCAGCTCTGTTACATCACTGACAGTGGGCGGGGCTGTATTGGGGCAGCTCTGTTCCATCACTGACAGTGGGCGGGGCTCTGTCACATCACTGACAGTGGGCGGGGCTCTGTTACATCACTGACAGTGGGCGGGGCTGTATTGGGGCAGCTCTGTTACATCACTGACAGTGGGCGGGGCTGTATTGGGGCAGCTCTGTTACATCACTGACAGTGGGCGGGGCTGTATTGGGGCAGCTCTGTTACATCACTGACAGTGGGCGGGGCTGTATTGGGGCAGCTCTGTTACATCACTGACAGTGGGCGGGGCTGTATTGGGGGCAGCTCTGTTACATCACTGACAGTGGGCGGGGCTGTATTGGGGCAGCTCTGTTACATCACTGACAGTGGGCGGGGCTGTATTGGGGCAGCTCTGTTACATCACTGACAGTGGGTGGGGCTGTATTGGGGCAGCTCTGTTACATCACTGACAGTGGGCGGGGCTGTATTGGGGCGGGGCTCTGTTACATCACTGACAGTGGGTGGGGCTGTATTGGGGCAGCTCTGTTACATCACTGACAGTGGGCGGGGCTGTATTGGGGATGGGGCTCTGTTACATCACTGACAGTGGGCGGGGCTGTATTGGGGATGGGGCTCTGTTACATCACTGACAGTGGGTGGGG
>NW_024055734.1:1605221-1627349 GCF_902713615.1 Scyliorhinus canicula
CCCGTGCTGTACCTGTCCTGGGAGTGTTTGATGGGGACAGTGTAGAGGGAGCTTTATTCTGCAGCTAACCACGTGCTGTACCTGTCCTGGGAGTGTTTGATTGGGACAGTGTAGAGGGAGCTTTACTCTGTAGCTAACCCCGTGCTGTACCTGTCCAGGGAGTGTTTGATGGGGACAGTGTAGAGGGAGCTTTACTCTGTATCTAACCCCGTGCTGTACCTGTCCTGGGAGTGTTTGATGGGGACAGTGTAGATAGAGATTTGCTCTGTATCTAACCCCGTGCTGTACCTGTCCTGGGAGTGTTTGATGGGGACAGTGTAGAGGGAGCTTTACTCTGTATCTTTCTCCGTGCTGTACCTGTGTTGGGAGTGTTTGATGGGGACAGTGTCGATGGAGCTTTACTCTGTATCTAACCCCGTGCTGTACCTGTCCTGGGAGTGTTTGATGGGGACAGTGCAGAGGGAGCTTTACTCTGTATCTAACCCCGTGCTGTACCTGTCCTGGGAGTGTTTGATGGGGATAATGTAGAGTGAGCTTTACTCTGTATCTAACCCCGTGCTGTACCTGTGCTGGGAGTGTTTGAGGGGACAGTGTTGAGGGAGCTTTACTCTGTATCTAACCCCGTGCTGTACCTGTCCTGGGAGTGTTTGATGGGGACAGTGTAGAGAGAGATTTGCTCTATCTAACCCCGTGCTGTACCTGTCCTGGGAGTGTTTGATGGGGACAGTGTAGAGGGAGCTTTACTCTGTATCGAACCCCGTGCTGTACCTGTCCTGGGAGTGTTTGATGGGGATAGTGTAGAGTGAGCTTTACTCTGTATCTAACCCCGTGCTGTCCCTGTCCTGGGAGTGTTTGATGGGGACAGTGTAGAGGGAGCTTTACTCTGTATCTAACCCTGTGCTGTACCTGTCCTGGGAGTGTTTGATGGGGACAGTGCAAAGGGAGCTTTACTCTGTATCTAATCCCGTGCTGTACCTGTCCTGGGAGTGTTTGATGGGGACAGTGTAGAGGGAGCTTTACTCTGTATCTAACCCCGTGCTGTACCTGTCCTGGGGGTGTTTGATGGGGACAGTGTGGAGGGAGCTTTACTCTTTCTAACCCCGTGCTGTCCCTGTCCTGGGAGTGTTTGATGGGGACAGTGTAGAGGGAGCTTTACTCTGTATCTAACCCCGTGCTGTACCTGTCCTGGGAGTGTTTGATGGGGACAGTGCAGAGGGAGCTTTACTCTGTATCTAACCCCGTGCTGTACCTGTCCTGGGAGTGTTTGATGGGGATAATGTAGAGTGAGCTTTACTCTGTATCTAACCCCGTGCTGTACCTGTCCTGGGAGTGTTTGATGGGGACAGTGTAGAGGGAGATTTACTCTGTAACTAACCCCGTGCTGTACTTGTCCTGGGTGTTTGATGGGGACAGTGTAGAGGGAGCTTTACTCTGTATCTAACCCTGTGCTGTACCTGTCCTGGGAGTGTTTGATGGGGACAGTGCAAAGGGAGCTTTACTCTGTATCTAATCCCGTGCTGTACCTGTCCTGGGAGTGTTTGATGGGGACAGTGTAGAGGGAGCTTTACTCTGTATCTAACCCCGTGCTGTACCTGTCCTGGGAGTGTTTGATGGGGACAGTGTAGAGGGAACTTTACTCTGTATCTAACCCCGTGCTGCACCTGTCCTGGGAGTGTTTGATGGGGGACAGTGTAGAGGGAGCTTTACTCTGTATCTAACGCCGTGCTGTACCTGTCCTGGGAGTGTTTGATGGGGACAGTGCAGAGGGAGCTTTACTCTGTATCTAACCCCGTGCTGTACCTGTGCTGGGAGTGTTTGATGGGGACAGTGTAGAGGGAGCTTTACTCTGTATCTAAGTAGTTGCTGTCCCTGTCCTGGGTGTTTGATGGGGACAGTGTAGAGGGAGCTTTACTCTGTATCTAACGCCGTGCTGGATCTGACCTGGGAGGGTTTGATGGGTACAATGTAGAGGAAGCTTTCCTCTGTATCGAACCCCGTGCTGTACCTGTCCTGGGAGTGTTTGATGATGACAGTGTAGAGGGAGCTTTACTCTGTATCTAACCCCGTGCTGTACCTGTCCTGGGAGTGTTTAATGGGGACAGTGTAGAGGGAGCTTTACTCTGTATCTAACCCCGTGCTGTACCTGTCCTGGGAGTGTTTGATGGGGACAGTGTAGAGGGAGCTTTACTCTGTATCTAACCCCGTGCTGTACCTGTCCTGGGAGTGTTTGATGGGGACAGTGTAGAGGGAGCTTTACTCTGTATCTAACCCCGTGCTGTACATGTCCTGGGAGTGTTTGTTGGGTACAGTATCGAGGGAGCTTTACTCTGTATCTAACCACATGCTGTACCTGTCCTGGGAGTGTTTGATGGGGATAGTGTAGAGGGAGCTTACTCTGTATCTAACTGCGTGCTGTACCTGTCCTGGGAGTGTTTGATGGGGACAGTGTAGAGGGAGCTTTACTCTGTATCTAACCCCGTGCTGTACCTGTCCTGGGAGTGTTTGATGGGGACAGTGTAGAGGGAGCTTTATTCTGCAGCTAACCACGTGCTGTACCTGTCCTGGGAGTGTTTGATTGGGACAGTGTAGAGGGAGCTTTACTCTGTAGCTAACCCCGTGCTGTACCTGTCCAGGGAGTGTTTGATGGGGACAGTGTAGAGGGAGCTTTACTCTGTATCTAACCCCGTGCTGTACCTGTCCTGGGAGTGTTTGATGGGGACAGTGTAGATAGAGATTTGCTCTGTATCTAACCCCGTGCTGTACCTGTCCTGGGAGTGTTTGATGGGGACAGTGTAGAGGGAGCTTTACTCTGTATCTTTCTCCGTGCTGTACCTGTGTTGGGAGTGTTTGATGGGGACAGTGTCGATGGAGCTTTACTCTGTATCTAACCCCGTGCTGTACCTGTCCTGGGAGGGTTTGTTGGGGACAATGTAGAGTGAGCTTTACTCTGTACCTGTCCTGGGAGTGTTTGATGGGGACAGTGTAGAGGTAGCTTTACTCTGTATCTAACCCCGTGCTGTACCTGTCCTGGGAGAGTTTGATGGGGACAGTGTAGAGGTAGCTTTACTCTGTATCTAACCCCGTGCTGTACCTGTCCTGGTAGTGTTTGATGGGGACTGTGTAGAGGGAGCTTTACTCTTTATCTAACCCCGTGCTGTACCTGTCCTGGTAGTGTTTGATGGGGACAGTGTAGAGGGAGCTTTACTCTGTATCTAACCCCGTGCTGTACCTGTCCTGGGAGTGTTTGATGGGGACAGTGTAGAGGGAGCTTTACTCTGTATCTAACCCCATGCTGTACCTGTCCTGGGAGTGTTTGATGGGGACAGTGTAGAGAGAGATTTGCTCTGTATCTAACCCCGTGCTGTACCTGTCCTGGGAGTGTTTGATGGGGACAGTGTCGATGGAGCTTTACTCTGTATTTAACCCCGTGCTGTACCTGTCCTGGGAGTGTTTGATGGGGACAGTGTAGAGAGAGATTTGCTCTGTATCTAACCCCGTGCTGTCCCTGTCCTGTGAGTGTTTGATGGGGACAGTGTAGAGGGAGCTTTACTCTGTATCTAACCCCGAGCTGTACCTGTCCTGGGAGTGTTTGATGGGGACAGTGTAGAGGGAGCTTTACTCTGTATCTAACCCCGTGCTGTACCTGTCCTGGGAGTGTTTGATGGGGACAGTGTAGAGGGAGCTTTACTCTGTATCTAACCCCGTGCTGTACCTGTCCTGGGAGTGTTTGATGGGGACAGTGTAGAGGGAGCTTTACTCTGTATCTAACCCCGTGCTGTACCTGTCCTGGGAGAGTTTGATGGGGGGCAGTGTAGAGGGAGCTTTACTCTGTATCTAACCCCGTGCTGTACCTGTCCTGGGAGGGTTTGATGGGGACAATGTAGAGGGAGCTTTACTGTGTACCTGTCCTGGGGGTGTTTGATGGGGACAGTGTGGAGAGAGATTTACTCTGTATCTAACCCCGTGCTGTACCTGTGTTGGGAGTGTTTGATGGGGACAGTGTCGATGGAGCTTTACTCTGTATCTAACCCCGTGCTGTACCTGTCCTGGGAGAGTTTGATGGGGGGCAGTGTAGAGGGAGCTTTACTCTGTATCTAACCCCGTGCTGTACCTGTCCTGGGAGGGTTTGATGGGGACAATGTAGAGGGAGCTTTACTCTGTACCTGTCCTGGGAGTGTTTGATGGGTACAGTGTAGAGGGAGCTTTACTCTGTATCTAACCCCGTGCTGTTCCTGTGTTAGGAGTGTTTGATGGGGACAGTGTAGAGGGAGCTTTACTCTGTATCTAACCCCGTGCTGTACCTGTCCTGGGAGTGTTTGATGGGTACAGTGTAGAGGGAGCTTTACTCTGTATCTAACCACGTGCTGTACCTGTCCTGGGAGTGTTTGATGGGGACAGTGTAGAGGTAGCTTTACTCTGTATCTAACCCCGTGCTGTACCTGTCCTGGGAGAGTTTGATGGGGACAGTGTAGAGGGAGCTTTACTCTGTATCTAACCCCGTGCTGTACCTGTCCTGGGAGTGTTTGATTGGGACAGTGTAGAGGGAGCTTTACTCTGTATCTAACCCCGTGCTGTACCTGTCCTGGGAGTGTTTGATGGGGACAGTGTAGAGGGAGCTTTACTCTGTATCTAACCCCGTGCTGTACCTGTCCTGGGAGTGTTTGATGGGCACAGTGTAGAGGGAGCTTTACTCTGTATCTAACCCCGTGCTGTACCTATCCTGGGAGTGTTTGATGGGGACAGTGTAGAGGGAGCTTTACTCTGTATCTAACCCCGTGCTGTACCTGTCCTGGGAGTGTTTGATGGGGACAGTGTAGAGGGAGCTTTACTCTGTATCTAACCCCGTGCTGTACCTCTCCTGGGAGTGTTTGATGGGGACAGTGTAGAGCAGGGGTGGGCAAACTACGGCCCGCGGGCCGCATGCGGCCCGCCAAAGGTATTTCTGCGGCCCTCCAAGTCATTAAAAAAAAATTTAAAAAATTTTTTTTTTTTTTTTTTTTTTTAAATTTTTTTTTAAGGTTAATGGGGGGGGCTGTTGGGTTACTTACTGGTATAGGGTGGATACGTTGACTTGAGTAGGATGATCATTGCTCGGCACAACGTCGAGGGCCGAAGGGCCTGTTCTGTGCTGCACTGTTCTATGTCTATATGAGGCGCCCAGAATCATAACCGGGTGAAGTAATTATTTTACTTAATATACTATGTGGCCCTTTGTGAATTGTGAATTTCTGAATGTGGCCCTTGCACGGAAAAGTTTGCCCACCCCTGGTGTAGAGGGAGCTTTACTCTGTATCTAACCCCGTGCTGTACCTGTCCTGGGAGTGTTTGATGGGGACAGCGTAGAGGGAGCTTTACTCTGTATCTAACCCGTGCTGTACCTGTCCTGGGAGTGTTTGATGGGGACAGTGTAGAGGGAGCTTTACTCTGTATCTAACCCCGTGCTGACCCTGTCCTGGGAGTGTTTGATGGGGACAGTGTAGAAGGAGCTTTACTCTGTATCTAACCCAGTGCTGTACCTGTCCTGGGAGTGTTTGATGGGGACAGTGTAGAGGGAGCTTTACTCTGTATCTAACCCCGTGCTGTACCTGTCCTGGGAGTGTTTGATGGGGCCAGTGTAGAGGGAGCTTTACTCTGTATCTAACCCCATGCTGTACCTGTCCTGGGAGTATTTGATGGGGACAGTGTAGAGGGAGCTTTACTCTTTATCTAACCCCGTGCTGTACCTGTCCTGGGAGTGTTTGATGGGGACAGTGTAGAGGGAGCTTTACTCTGTATCTAACCCCATGCTGTACCTGTCCTGGGAGTGTTTGATGGGGACAGTATAGAGGGAGCTTTACTCTGTACCTGTCCTGGGAGTGTTTGATGGGGACAGTGTAGAGAGAGATTTGCTCTGTATCTAACCCCGTGCTGTACCTGTCCTGGGAGTGTTTGATGGGGACAGTGTAGAGGGAGCTTTACTCTGTATCTAACCCCGTGCTGTACCTGTCCTGGGAGTGTTTGATGGGGACAGTGTCGATGGAGCTTTACTCTGTATCCAACCCCGTGCTGTACCTGTCCTGGGAGTGTTTGATGGGGACAGTGTAGAGAGAGATTTGCTCTGTATCTAACCCCGTGCTGTCCCTGTCCTGTGGGTGTTTGATGGGGACAGTGTAGAGGGAGCTTTACTCTGTATCTAACCCCGTGCTGTACCTGTCCTGGGAGTGTTTGATGGGGACAGTGTCGATGGAGCTTTACTCTGTATCTAACCCCGTGTTGTGCCTGTCCTGGGAGTGTTTGATGGGGACAGTGTAGAGGGAGCTTTACTCTATATCTAACCCCGTGCTGTACCTGTGTTGGGAGTGTTTGATGGGGACAGTGTCGATGGAGCTTTACTCTGTATCTAACGCCGTGCTGTACCTGTCCTGGGAGTGTTTGATGGGGACAATGTAGAGGGAGCTTTACTCTGTACCTGTCCTGGGAGTGTTTGATGGGTACAGTGTAGAGGGAGCTTTACTCTGTATCTAACCTGTGCTGTACCTGTCCTGGGAGTGTTTGATGGGGACAGTGTAGAGGTAGCTTTACTCTGTATCTAACCTGTGCTGTACCTGTCCTGGGAGTGTTTGATGGGGACAGTGTAGAGGGAGCTTTACTCTGTACCTGTCCTGGGAGTGTTTGATGGGTACAGTGTAGAGGGAGCTTTACTCTGTATCTAACCTGTGCTGTACCTGTCCTGGGAGTGTTTGATGGGGACAGTGTAGAGGGAGCTTTACTCTGTATCTAACCCCGTGCTGTACCTGTGTTGGGTGTGTTTGATGGGGACAGTCGAGGGAGATTTACTCTGTATCTAATCCCGTGCTGTACCTGTCCTGGGAGTGTTTGATGGGGACAGTGTAGAGGGAGCTTTACTCTGTATCTTACCCCGTGCTGTACCTGTCCTGGGACTGTTTGATGGGGACAGTGCAGAGGGAGCTTTACACTGTATCTAACCACGTGCTGTACCTGTCCTGGGAGTGTTTGATGGGGATAGTGTAGAGGGAGCTTTACTCTGTATCTAACCCTGTGCTGACCCTCTCCTGGGAGTGTTTGATGTGGACAGTGTAGTGAGAGATTTGCTCTGTATCTAACCCCGTGCTGTACCTGTCCTGATAGTGTTTGATGGGGACAGTGCAGAGGGAGCTTTACTCTGTATCTAACCCCATGCTGTACCTGTCCTGGGAGTGTTTGATGGGTACAGTGTAGAGGGAGCTTTACTCTGTATCTAACCCCGTGCTGTATCTGTCCTGGGAGTGTTTAATGGGGACAGTGTAGAGAGAGATTTGCTTTGTATCTGACCCCGTGCTGTACCTGTCCTGCGAGTGTTTGATGGGGACAGTGTAGAGGGAGCTTTACTCTGTATCTAACCCCGTGCTGTATCTGTCCTGGGAGTGTTTGATGGGGACAGTGTAGAGAGAGATTTGCTTTGTATCTAACCCCGTGCTGTACCTGTCCTGGGAGTGTTTGATGGGGACAGTGTAGAGGGAGCTTTACTCTGTATCTAACCCCGTGCTGTATCTGTCCTGGGAGTGTTTGATGGGGACAGTGTAGAGAGAGATTTGCTTTGTATCTAACCCCGTGCTGTACCTGTCCTGGGAGTGTTTGATGGGGACAGTGTAGAGGGAGCTTTACTCTGTATCTAACCCCGTGCTGTATCTGTCCTGGGAGTGTTTGATCGGGACAGTGTAGAGGGAGCTTTACTCTGTATCTAACCCCGTGCTGTACCTGTGTTGGGAGTGTTTGATGGGGACAGTGTCGATGGAGCTTTACTCTGTATCTAACGCCGTGCTGTACCTGTCCTTGTAGGGTTTGATGGGGACAATGTAGAGGGAGCTTTACTCTGTACCTGTCCTGGGAGTGTTTGATGGGTACAGTGTAGAGGGAGCTTTACTCTGTATCTAACCCCGTGCTGTACCTGTCCTGGGAGTGTTTGATGGGGACAGTGTAGAGGGAGCTTCACTCTGTATCTAACCCCGTGCTGTACCTGTACTGGGAGTGTTTGATGGGGACAGTGTAGAGGGAGCTTTGCTCTGTATCTAACCCCGTGCTGTACCTGTCCTGGGAGTGTTTGATGGGGACAGTGTAGAGGGAGCTTCACTCTGTATCTAACCCCGTGCTGTACCTGTACTGGGAGTGTTTGATGGGGACAGTGTAGAGGGAGCTTTGCTCTGTATCTAACCCCGTGCTGTTCCTGTGTTGGGAGTGTTTGATGGGGACAGTGTAGAGGGAGCTTTACTCTGCACCTGTCCTGGGAGTGTTTGATGGGTCCAGTGTAGAGGAAGCTTTACTCTTTATCTAATCTGTGCTGTACCTGTCCAGGGAGTGTTTGATGGGGACAGTGTAGAGGGAGCTTTACTCTGTATCTAACCCCGTGCTGTACCTGTGTTGGGAGTGTTTGATGGGGACAGTGTAGAGGGAGCTTTACTCTGTATCTAACCCCGTGCTGCCCATGTCCTGGGAGTATTTGATGGGGACAGTGTAGAGGGAGCTTTACTCTGTATCTAACCCCGTGCTGTACCTGTCCTGGGAGTGTTTGATGGGGACAGTGTAGAGGGAGCTTTACTCTGTATCTAACCCCGTGCTGTACCTGTCCTGGGAGTGTTTGATGGGGACAGTGTAGAGGGAGCTTTACTCTGTATCTAACCCCGAGCTGTACCTGTCCTGGGAGTGTTTGATGGGGACAGTGTAGAGGGAGCTTTACTCTGTATCTAACCCCGTGCTGTTCCTGTGTTGGGAGTGTTTGATGGGGACAGTGTAGAGGGAGCTTTACTCTGTACCTGTCCTGGGTGTGTTTGATGGGTCCAGTGTAGAGGGAGCTTTACTCTGTATCGAACCCCGTGCTGTACCTGTGCTGGGAGTGTTTGATGGGGACAGTGTAGAGGGAGCTTTACTCTGTATCTAACCCCGTGCTGTACCTGTCCTGGGAGTGTTTGATGGGGACAGTGTGGAGGGAGCTTTACTCTGTATCGAACCCCGTGCTGTACCTGTGCTGGGAGTGTTTGATGGGGACAGTGTAGAGGGAGCTTTACTCTGTATCTAACCCCGTGCTGTACCTGTCCTGGGAGTGTTTGATGGGGACAGTGTAGAGAGAGATTTGCTCTGTATCTAACCCCGTGCTGTACCTGTCCTGGGAGTGTTTGACGGGGACAGTGTAGAGGGAGCTTTACTCTGTATCTTTCTCCGTTTTGTACCTGTGTTGGGAGTGTTTGATGGGGCCAGTGTCGATGGAGCTTTACTCTGTATCTAACCCCGTGCTGTACCTGTCCTGGGAGGGTTTGATGGGGACAATGTAGAGGGAGCTTTACTCTGTACCTGTCCTGGGAGTGTTTGATGGGGACAGTGTAGAGAGAGATTTGCTTTGTATCTAACCCCGTGCTGTACCTGTCCTGGGAGTGTTTGATGGGGACAGTGTAGAGGTAGCTTTACTCTGTATCTAACCTGTGCTGTACCTCTGTTGGGAGTGTTTGATGGGGACAGTGTAGAGGGAGCTTTACTCTGTATCTAACCCCGTGCTGTACCTGTCCTGGGAGTGTTTGATGGGGACAGCGTAGAGAGAGCTTTACTCTGTATCTAACCCCGTGCTGTTCCTGTGTTGGGAGTGTTTGATGGGGACAGTGTAGAGGGAGCTTTACTCTGTATCTAACCTGTGCTGTACCTGTCCTGGGAGTGTTTGATGGGGATAGTGTAGAGGGAGCTTTACTCTGTATCTAACCCCGTGCTGTACCTGTCCTGGGAGTGTTTGATGTGGACAGTGTAGAGAGAGATTTGCTCTGTATCTAACCCCGTGCGGTACCTGTCCTGATAGTGTTTGATGTGGACAGTGTAGAGAGAGATTTGCTCTGTATCTAACCCCGTGCTGTACCTATCCTGGGAGTGTTTGATGGAGACAGTGTAGAGGGAGCTTTACTCTGTATCTAACCCCGTGCTGTCCCTGTCCTGGGAGTGTTTGATGGGGACAGTGGAGAGGGAGCTTTACTCTGTATCTAACCCCGTGCTGTACCTGTCCTGGGAGTGTTTGATGGGGACAGTGTAGAGGGAGCTTTACTCTGTATCTAACCCCGTGCTGTACCTGTCCTGGGAGTGTTTCATGGAGACAGTGTAGAGGGAGCTTTACTCTGTATCTAACCCCGTGCTGTCCCTGTCCTGGGAGTGTTTGATGGGGACAGTGGAGAGGGAGCTTTACTCTGTATCTCACCCCGTGCTGTACCTGTCCTGGGAGTGTTTGATGGGGACAGTGTAGAGGGAGCTTTACTCTGTATCTAACCCCGTGCTGTACCTGTCCTGGGAGAGTTTGATGGGGACAGTGTAGAGCAGGGGTGGGCAAACTTTTCCGTGCAAGGGCCACATTCAGAAATCCACAATTCACAAAGGGCCGCATAGTATATTAAGTAAAATAATTACTTCACCCGGTTATGATTCTGGGCGCCTCATATAGACATAGAACAGTACAGCACAGAACAGGCCCTTCAGCCCTCGACGTTGTGTCGAGCAATGATCACCCTACTCAAGTCAACGTATCCACCCTATACCAGTAAGTAACCCAACAGCCCCCCCCATTAACTTTAAAAAAAAATTAAATAAAAAAAAAAATAAATTTAAAAAAAAAAATTCTTTTTTTTTTTATAATGACTTGGTGGGCCGCAGAAATACCTTTGGCGGGCCGCATGCGGCCCGCGGGCCGTAGTTTGCCCACCCCTGGTGTAGAGGGAGCTTTACTCTGTATCTAACCCCGTGCTGTACCTGTCCTGGGAGTGTTTGATGGGGACAGTGTAGAGGGAGCTTTACTCTGTATCTAACCCCGTGCTGTACCTGTCCTGGGAGTGTTTGATGGGGACAGTGTAGAGGGAGCTTTACTCTGTATCTAACTCCGTGCTGTACCTGTCCTGGGAGTGTTTGATGGGGACAGTGTAGAGGGAGCTTTACTCTGTATCTAACCCCGTGCTGTACCTGTCCTGGGAGTGTTTGATGGGGACAGTGTAGAGGGAGCTTTACTCTGTATCTAACCCCGTGCTGTACCTGTCCTGGGATAGTTTGATGGGGACAGTGTAGAGGGAGCTTTACTCTGTATCTAACCCCGTGCTGTACCTGTCCTGGGAGTGTTTGATGGGGACAGTATAGAGGGAGCTTTACTCTGTATCTAACCCCGTGCTGTACCTGTCCTGGGAGTGTTTGATGGGGACAGTGTAGAGAGAGATTTGCTCTGTATCTAACCCCGTGCTGTACCTGTCCTGGGAGTGTTTGATGGGGACAGTGTAGAGGGAGCTTTACTCTGTATCTAACCCCGTGCTGTACCTGTCCTGGGAGTGTTTGATGGGGACAGTGTAGAGGGAGCTTTACTCTGTATCTAACCCCGTGCTGTACCTGTCCTGGGAGTGTTTGATGGGTCCAGTGTAGAGGGAGCTTTACTCTGTATCTAACCCTGTGCTGTACCTCTCCTGGGAGTGTTTGATGGGGACAGTTTAGAGGGAGCTTTACTCTGTATCTAACCCCGTGCTGTACCTGTACTGGGAGTGTTTGATGGGGACAGTGTAGAGGGAGCTTTACTCTGTATCTAACCCCGTGCTGTACCTGTCCTGGGAGTGTTTGATGGGGACAGTGTAGAGGGAGCTTTACTCTGTATCTAACCCCGTGCTGTACCTGTCCTGGGAGTGTTTGACAGGGAATGTGTAATTAACTAAATATATATTATTGAAAAGATTCTCTCCGTGTCTGTGTTGGTCTGACCCCCAGAACCCTAAGATTTGCAGGGTAGGTGGATTGGCCACGCTAATTTGCCCCTCAATTGGAAGACAATTGTTCGGGTAATCTAAATGCGAAAGCATTTGAAACCGAGATGAGGATGTTTTAAGATTTTTAATGGTTTGCACTCTGGTTAAGAATGATTTTGTATTTTGATTTTCTTTGTTGCCCGATTATGGTTTTGCAATAAATACTGTAAATACCGTGGGACTGTTTATTTCAGCTGTGTGTGTGTGAGTGCTGTGTACCCGCTGTGTGTGTGTGTGAGTGCTGTGTACCCGCTGTGTGTGTGTGTGAGTGCTGTGTACCCGCTGTGTGTGTGTGTGTGCTGTGTACCCGCTGTGTGTGTGTGTGAGTGCTGTGTACCCGCTGTGTGTGTGTGAGTGCTGTGTACCCGCTGTGTGTGTGTGTGAGTGCTGTGTACCCGCTGTGTGTGTGTCTGTGAGTGCTGTGTACCCACTGTGTGTGTGTGTGAGTGCTGTGTACCCGCTGTGTGTGTGTGTGAGTGCTGTGTACCCGCTGTGTGTGTGTGTGAGTGCTGTGTACCCGCTGTGTGTGTGTGTGAGTGCTGTGTACCCGCTGTGTGTGTGAGTGCTATGTACCCGCTGTGTGTGTGTCAGAGTGCTGTGTACCCGCTGTGTGTGTGTGTGTGTGAGTGCTGTGTACCCGCTGTGTGTGTGTGTGAGTGCTGTGTACCCGCTGTGTGTGTGTCAGAGTGCTGTGTACCCGCTGTGTGTGTGTGTGTGAGTGCTGTGTACCCGCTGTGTGTGTGTGCGTGCTGTGTACCCGCTGTGTGTGTGAGTGCTGTGTACCCGCTGTGTGTGTGTGTGAGTGCTGTGTACCCGCTGTGTGTGTGTGTGAGTGCTGTGTACCCGCTGTGTGTGTGTGTGAGTGCTGTGTACCCGCTGTGTGTGTGTGTGAGTGCTGTGTACCCGCTGTGTGTGTGTGTGAGTGCTGTGTACCCGCTGTGTGTGTGTGTGTGCTGTGTACCCGCTGTGTGTGTGTGAGTGCTGTGTACCCGCTGTGTGTGTGTGTGAGTGCTGTGTACCCGCTGTGTGTATCTGTGAGTGCTGTGTACCCGCTGTGTGTGTGTGTGAGTGCTGTGTACCCGCTGTGTGTGTGTGTGAGTGCTGTGTACCCGCTGTGTGTGTGTGTGAGTGCTGTGTACCCACTGTGTGTGTGAGTGCTCTGTACCCGCTGTGTCTGTCCACTCTGTCTATGCCCCTCATAATTTTGTAACCTCCCTCAGGTCGCCCCTCAACCTCCGCCGTTCCAGTGAGATCAAAGCAAGTTTATTTAACCGCTCCTCGTAGCTAATGCCCTCCGTACCAGGCAACATCCTGGGAAATCTCTTCTGCCCCCGAGTAATTGACCCCTCTACCCTGGGGAAAAGTCACTGATTGGACACTGGCTTCCAAGCCACGACAACAGCCGTCTGTCGTCACCCTCTGTCTCTGCAGCTCTATCCCATGTGCATTTGCCTTTTCTGCTTCTCTCTCTGGGGTTGCGGACTCGTCCCAGGGGTGGCATAGGCGGGTGCGCTGTATTATTGGTGCCTCTGGTCGGACTGGAGCTGGAGGGAGCTGCGTTCTGGTGTGTGGGCGAGTGCTGGCTGCGTGGGAAGGGTATTTGGCTTCTCTCTCATGGCCTCCTGGTGTGTCCCTTGGTACCTGAACCAACCGTGTTGCTGTTCTCCTATCGCAGATGCGGAGATATTGACCAATCCCAAGGCTTTGTTCAAGTGGAAAAACGTTTCCAACGGGCGATGCGGCGATTAGCGCTGCTGCCTCACGGCGCCGAGGACCCGTGTCCGATTCCATCCACAGGTCACTGTCCGTGCGCAGTTTGCACGTTCTCCCCGTGTCTCTCACCCCCCCCCCACAACTCGGGGGATCGGCTAAATTGCCCATTAATTTGGGGGAAAGGAAATGAGTCGGGTACTCTAAATTTATACGTGTGTGGGGGGGGGGGGGGGGGGGAGAGAAAGGAGTGTAGCCACCTGCGGTGGACACGTCCCGATTCAAAATGGACACTTGCAAGGAGTGCAGGGAAAATTGGGCAACACCAGAGAACACGAGCAGGTGCAAGGTTTCCCGTGTATTAATATTTGCAGAACCCAGACAGAACCGGAAGCAATAGCCGTTAACATATTAATGAGCGATCTCCAGGGACAAAAAGAAACATTGAAACAACGGGACCCAGACTCCCCGGCGCCAGCGGGAGCTAAAATAAAGGCAGGCCAACGGCCACCTAGGGCCCAACGATCAGGGAACACCTCCGGTATTGGAGAAAATCGATAGGAACGATGGGGAACATGGTCCAATTAATTGGGACCAAGTCCGGGGTCCGCCCAGAAGGGACCCGTGGGGACATAGAACAGTACAGCACAGAACAGGCCCTTCGGCCCTCGATGTTGTGCCGAGCAATGATCACCCTACTTTAAACCCACGTAACCCGTATACACGTAACCCAACAATCCCCCCATTAACCTTACACTACGGGCAATTTAGCATAGCCAATCCACCCTAACCTGCACATCTTTGGACTGTGGGAGGAAACCGGAGCACCCGGAGGATACCCACGCAGACACGGGGAGGACGTGCAGACTCCACACAGACAGTGACCCAGCCGGGAATCGAACCTGGGACCCTGGAGCTGTGAAGCATTGATGCTAACCACCATGCTACCGTGAGGCCCCAAATAATGATAGCGTCCCCAAGTTGAGTTCGCTCTTGGTTCTCAGCGAGGAGAGACCTGCCTAGCAGCTGCATCAACCAAGTAAGTCTCAAGTCAACGCACGCTACGAGATAGACGCTCCTAGCTACTATTCTGTACCGGTTCGAAGCCAGCAGAATCGGTACCGGACAAAGGCCATTGTTCCTCTGACCGGGTGGGCCACTCGAAGCGAAGGATAGGCTTTTAGTAGCAGTTGTAGTTTAGTGAGTAGAGTTTATGCAGGAGTAGTGATTGACTGTGTGTATAATAAATGTGTATTGATTTCAAACTTACTAACTGGTGTATCGAATCATTGATCAGTACTTGGCTTTGAACCTTGTGGTGGTATCAGAAAGATCCCTGGCGACTCTTGAGCAAAGGTGATTAAAACGGAGCAAATTAAGGGAAAGCATAACGAGCAACAGGAAGTTGGATAGCGGAGGGAGGGAGGGAGGGAGGGAGGGAGGGAGGGAGGGCGGGAGGGAGGGAGGGAGGGCGGGAGGGAGGGAGGGAGGAAGGGAGGAAGGGTGGGAGGGAGGGAGGGTGGGAGGGAGGGAGGGTGGGAGGGTGGGAGGGTGGGAGGGAGGGAGGGAGGGTGGGAGGGAGGGAGGGAGGGAGGGAGGGAGGGAGGGAGGGAGGGAGGGAGGGAGGGAGGGAGGGAGGGGCGGAGGGTGGGAGGGGAGGGATGGGTATGTGAGCCAGAGGGAGGAGGAGGGGATTGAACCGAGGCGATCAGAAATTCAGCAAGGGCCGGACAGAGCGAAGGAAAGAGGAACTGTTGGCTCAGTCAGCAGGGGGCACATGTTGCCAGGGTGTCGGCGAGAGGCGTGGGACTTTCCCCAGAGGTCCTGATGCAGAGGCCATGGGCCAAACACACAACCCAACAAACGAGGCCCTGAAAGACCGGTTTTGTTTCCCCATCACTTTATTTATCACCAGCAGCCATTCCATACAATCCCTCCCAATAAGGCTGGGCAGGGAAAACAGGACGCGTTAAATATAAATTCTCTTCGGTCAATCACCCGACGGAGAGGGATGTAACTGGACCCCACCCCATCGCCCAGGCAGGTCTGCAGGAGGAGGGCAGCTTCCCCCCCCCCCCCTCCCTTTCTTACTCAGGTCATAAGCAGGAGCTTCACCTACCCAGCCCCTCCCCAAACCCAAGGTCAAAGCAGCAGCTGTGACATCCTGCTGGGCGGCTGAGAAAGCAGCTTCCCGCAGAGCTGCCAAAGTGAGCGGGCGGGGACTGTCAACCGAACTAATGAGGAACCAGAGAGATATGGAGGGAGGAGGAGGAGGGAGAGAGGGGAAGAGAGAGGGAGGGGGAGAGCGTCGGCCCCCCTCGGACGGACGCATACGCACCCCACCCGGCGGCTCACGGCCTCCTCCCCGGACTGAGCAGAGGTCACTACACGTGGGACCGCTGGTGTACGGAGAGGGAGGAGGAGGTGGAGAAGGATTTTGCGCACAGCACACACTGGAAGGGCTTCTCGCCCGTGTGGATCCGGCGGTGGTTCAGGAGGCTGGAGGACTGAGTGAAGGCCTTGTCGCAGGTCTCGCACTTGAAGGGCTTCTCGCCCGTGTGGATGCGCTGGTGGTTGAGGAGGGTGGAGAGCTGGGTGAAGGCCCGGTCGCACACCTCGCAGCGGTGCGGCTTCTCGCCCAGGTGGATGCGCTGGTGGTTGAGGAGGGTGGAGAGCTGGGTGAAGGCCCGGTCGCACAGCTCGCACTGGAAGGGCTTCTCGCCCGTGTGGGTGCGCTGGTGCTTGAGCACGTCGGACGACTGGTTGAAGCTGCGGCCGCAGGTCTGGCACTGGAAGGGCTTCTGGCCGGCGTGGGTGCGGCGGTGGTTGGCCAGGTTGACCGCCTGGCCGAACGAGCGGCCGCACACCTCGCAGGGGAAGGTCTTGGCGCCGTCGTGGGAGCGCTGGTGCCGGGCGAGGTGGGACGGGTTGCTGAAACTCTTGAGGCAGACGGGGCACTGGAAGGGGCGCTGGGCGGCGTGGGTGTGCCGGTGATTGAGCAACTTGGAGGAGGTGCTGAAGGACTTGCCACAGGTGGAGCAGCGGTAAGGGCGCTCGCCAGCGTGCACCCTGCGGTGCATGGCCAACGAGGAGTCGTAGGCAAAGCGTTTGTGGCACACGTCACACTCGTAGGGACGATCGCCGGCGTGCGTGCGGCGATGCACGGCAAGCTCTGCCGGGTCGGAAAAACCCTCCCGGCAGACGTCACAGAGGAACGGCCGGTCTCCGGCGTGCGAGCTCTGGTGGAGCAGCAGTTTTGAGGAGGTGCTGAAGGTCTCGTTACAGACCTGGCAGCGGTGGGCAGCCTCTCGCGGACTGGCACGCTGCCGCTTGGCCGGGGCCGGGCTCTCAGACGCCGCCGGCTTGGCCTTGCCCTCGGTCTTGTCCTCGGCGTGGGTCCGATTGTGGTTGAGGAGGGCGGAGGACTGGGCGAAGGTGCGATCGCAGTGCTGGCACGGGAAGGGCTTCTCGCCCGTGTGGGTGCGCTGGTGGGTCAGGAGGGTGGAGGACTGGGCGAAGGTGCGATCGCAGTGCTGGCACTGGAAGGGCTTCTCGCCCGTGTGGATGCGCTGGTGGTTGAGGAGGGTGGAGGACTGGGCGAAGGAGCGATCGCACAGCTCGCAGCGGAAGGGCTTGTCACCGCTGTGGGTGCGCTGGTGGCTGAGGAGGTCCGATGACTGGGCGAAGGATTTGCTGCAGATCTGACAGCAATGCAGCTTCTCATCCCGGTGCAGCCGCTCGTGCACCAGGAACCAGGAGAGCTGGCTGAAGGATTTATCACACAGGGAGCAGCTGAAGTATTTCTCTTTGGTGCCAGGTTCGGAGCGGGGGCTGGATGGCGTCTTCCCGCTCTGGAGCACTCCCTCCGGGGGCTGGAGGGAGCAGCCTTCCTCAGCCCCGTCCCCCCAATCTACCTCTTCCGCCTCGTCCTTGCTGTCGCTCGACTGCACCTCCCCTTCCGAATCCGGAGACCTCGCCTCATCCTCGCATTGCACCTCGCCGGCAATGCACTCAAACCCCCCCTCCACCCCCGGCGAGCCCGCCTCGTCCTTCGAGTCGGCCTCCGAGATCGGTGAATCTGCCTTGGGCTCCGAGTCTCCGTCGCATTGTGCATTCTCCCCCGAGCCGCTCTCCTTCGCTGGCGAGGACGTGCCAATGATCCGCAGAGCCAGCACGCACGGGGACGGCGAATCACCCGACTGTCTACCGGTGTGGCGAGGAAGTCCGTCCAGTAGCTGCTCTCCAGAACCCTTCACGTCGCTCGTCTGCACTGGCGGGCTGGTCGAAAATCCACCTTCCATGTTGCTGCTACTCCGCGACATCCTCACAATGCTGCACGAAGGACAAGAAGAACGGTTATTGCCAACAGTCCCTTAAGGTTTCTATCATGCTTTGAGGATTGGGGAAGTGTCCCACAGGTGCCGGTGCAAACTAACCCAAACAACCACCCGCTGGGCAATCACATCAAACCCAAAGCAAAACCCCCGTGAAGCACGACCCGCCAACTTCG
The DNA here is from genome assembly GCF_902713615.1 of Scyliorhinus canicula. Taxonomy (NCBI): domain Eukaryota; kingdom Metazoa; phylum Chordata; class Chondrichthyes; order Carcharhiniformes; family Scyliorhinidae; genus Scyliorhinus; species Scyliorhinus canicula. The sequence goes on from NW_024055734.1 coordinate 1,623,222, forward strand.
ACAGCAACACCTCACACCCACCCCGAACCCCTCGATTAGATTCCAGTCTGTAACTCACTCCCGGGTAACTGTTATTCTATATATAAACCACCCTGAACCCCTCGATTAGATTCCAGTCTGTAACTCACTCCCGGGTATCTGTTATTCTATATATAAACCACCCCGAACCCCTCGATTAGATTCCAGTCAGTAACTCACTCCCGGGTATCTGTTATTCTATATATAAACCACCCCGAACCCCTCGATTAGATTCCAGTCTGTAACTCACTCCCGGGTATCTGTTATTCTATATATAAACCATCCCGAACCCCTCGATTAGATTCCAGTCTGTAACTCACTCCCGGGTATCTGTTATTCTATATATAAACCACCCCGAACCCCTCGATTAGATTCCAGTCTGTAACTCACTCCCGGGTATCTGTTATTCTATATATAAACCACGCCGAACCCCTCGATTAGATTCCAGTCTGTAACTCACTCCCGGGTATCTGTTATTCTATATATAAACCTCCCCGAACCCCTCGATTAGATTCCAGTCTGTAACTCACTCCCAGGTATCTGTTATTCTATATATAAACCACCCTGAACCCCTCGATTAGATTCCAGTCTGTAACTCACTCCCAGGTATCTGTGATTCTATATATAAACCAGCCCGAACCCCTCGATTAGATTCCAGTCTGTAAATCACTCCCGGGTATCTGTTATTCGATATATAAACCATCCCGAACCCCTCGATTAGATTCCAGTCTGTAACTCACTCCCGGGTATCTGTTATTCTATATATAAACCACCCCGAACCCCTCGATTAGATTCCAGTCTGTAACTCACTCCCGGGTATCTGTTATTCGATATATAAACCACCCCGAACCCCTCGATTAGATTCCAGTCTGTAACTCACTCCCGGGTATCTGTTATTCTATATATAAACCATCCTGAACCCCTCGATTAGATTCCAGTCTGTAATTCACTCCCGGGTATCTGTTATTCTATAAACAATCCCGAATCCCTCGATTAGATTCCAGTCTGCAACTCACTCCCGGGTATCTGTTATTCTATATATAAACCATCCCGAACACCTCGATTAGATTCCAGTCTGTAACTCTCTCCCATATATATGTTATTCGGTATATAAACCACCCCAAACACCTTGATTAGATTCCAGTCTGTAACTCACTCCCGGGAATCTGTTATTCTATATATAAACCATCCCGAACACCTCGATTAGATTCCAGTCTCTAACTCACTCCCGGGTATCTGTTATTCTATATATAAACCACCCCGAACCCCTCGATTAGATTCCAGTCTGTAACTCTCTCCCGGGTATATGTTATTCTATATATAAACCATCCCGAACACCTCGATTAGATTCCAGTCTGTAACTCACTCCCGGGTATCTGTTATTCAATATATAAACCACCCCGAAACCCTCGATTAGATTCCAGTCTGTAACTCACTCCCGGGTATCTATTATTCTATATATAAACCATCCCGAACACCTCGATTAGATTCCAGTCTGTAACTCTCTCCCATATACATGTTATTCTGTATATAAACCACCCCAACGACCTCGATTAGATTCCAGTCTGTAACTCACTCCCGGGTATCTGTTATTCTGTATATAAACCACCCTGAACACCTCGATTAGATTCCAGTCTGTAATTCACTCCCGGGTATCTGTTATTCTATAAACAATCCCGAATCCCTCGATTAGATTCCAGTCTGTAACTCACTCCCGGGTATCTGTTATTCAGAATATAATCCAGCCCGAATCCCTCGATTAGATTCCAGACTGTAACTCACTCCCGGGTATCTGTTATTCTATATATAAACCATCCCCAACCACTCGATTAGATTCCAGTCTGTAACTCACTCCCGGGTATCTGTTATTCTGTATATAAACCATCCCGAACCCCTCGATTAGATTCCAGTCTGTAACTCACTCCCGGGTATCTGTTTTTCTATATATAAACCACCCGTAACCCCTCAATTAGATTCCAGTCTGTAACTCACTCCCGGGTATCTGTTATTCTGTATATAAACCACCCCGATCCCCTCAATTAGATTCCAGTCTGTAACTCACTCCTGAGTATCTGTTATTCTATATATAAACCACCCTGAACCCCTCGATTAGATTCCAGTCTGTAACTCACTCCCGGGTATTTGTTATTCTATATATAAACCATCCCGAACCCCTCGATTAGATTCCAGTCTGTAACTCACTCCCGGCTATCTGTTATTCTATACATAAACCACCCTGAACCCCTCGATTAGATTCCAGTCTGTAACTCACTCCCGGCTATCTGTTATTCTATATATAAACCACCCCGAAATCCTCGATTAGATTCCAGTCTGTAACTCTCTCCCGGATATCTGTTATTCTATATATAAACCACCCTGAAATCCTCGATTAGATTCCAATCTGTAACTCACTCCCGGGTATCTGTTATATATAAACCATCCCGAACCCCTCGATTCGATTCCAGTCTGTAACTCACTCCCAGGTATCTGTTATTCTATGTATAAACCACCCCGAACCTGTCGATTAGATTCCAGTCTGAAACTCACTCCCAGGTATCTGTTATTCCATATATTAACCACCCTGAACCTGTCGATTAGATTCCAGTCTGTAACTCACTCCCGGGTATCTGTTACTCTATATATAAACCACCCCGAAACCCTCGATTAAATTCCAGTCTGTAACTGACTCCCGGGTATCTGTTATTCTTTATATAAACCATCCCGAACCCCTCGATTAGATTCCAGTGTGTAACTCAGTCCCGGGTATCTGTTATTCGATATATAAACCACCCCGAACCCCTCGATTAGATTCCAGTCTGTAACTCACTCACGGGTATCTGTTATTCGATATATAAACCACCTCGAACTCTCGATTAGATTCCAGTCTGTAACTCACTCCCGGGTATCTGTTATTCTATATATAAACCACCCCGAACCCCTCGATTAGATTCCAATGTGAAACTAACTCCCGGGTATCTGTTATTCTATATATAAAGCACACCGAACCCCTCGATTAAATTACAGTCTGTAACTCACTCCCGGGTATCTGTTATTCTATATATAAACCACCCTGAACCCCTCGATTAGATTCCAGTCTGTAACTCACTCCCGGGTATCTGTTATTCCACATATAAACCATCCCGAACACCTCGATTAGATTCCAGTCAGTAATTCTCTCCCATATATATGTTATTCTGTATATAAACCACCCCAATGACCTCGATTAGATTCCAGTCTGTAACTCTCCCATATATATGTTATTCTGTATATAAACCACCGCAAACACCTCGATTAGATTCCAGTCTGTAACTCACTCCCGGGTATCTGTTATTCTGTATATAAACCACCCCGAACACATCGATTAGATTCCAGTCTGTAACTCACTCCCGGGTATCTGTTATTCTATATATAAACCACCCTGGACCCCTCGATTAGATTACAGTCTGTAACTCACTCCCGGGTATCTGTTATTCTATATATAAACCATCCCGAACACCTCGATTAGATTCCAGTCTGTAACTCACTCCCGGCTATCTGTTATTCTATATATAAACCATCCCGAACACCTCGATTAGATTCCAGTCTGTAACTCACTCCCGGGTATCTGTTATTCTATATATAAACCACCCTGGACCCCTCGATTAGATTCCAGTCTCTAACTCACTCACGGGTATCTGTTATTCTATATATAGACCACCCCGAACCCCCTGGATTAGATTCCAGACTGTAACTCACTCCCGGGTATCTGTTATTCTATATATAAACCATCCCGAACACCTCGATTAGATTACAGTCTGTAACTCTCTCCCATATACATGTTATTCGGTATATAAACCACCCCAAACACCTCGATTAGATTCCAGTCTGTAACTCACTCCTGGGTATTTGTTAATCAATATATAAACCAGCCCGAAACCCTCGATTAAATTCCAGTCTGTAATTCACTCCCGGGTATCTGTTATTCTATAAACAATTCCGAATCCCTCGATTAGATTCCAGTCTGTAACTCACTCCCGGGTATCTGTTATTCAGAATATAATCCATCCCGAATCCCTCGATTAGATTCCAGTCTGTAACTCACTCCCGGGTATCTGTTATTCTATATATAAA
>NW_024055734.1:1627849-1669598 GCF_902713615.1 Scyliorhinus canicula
CACTCTCACAAACTACCACACACCCCACACAATACTCTCACCACACACATAATACTCCCTCCACACACAATACTCTCCTCTCACACAAATACTCTCTCACACCCACACAAATACTCACACACACCCACACAAATACACTCACACAAATACTCTCACACACCCACACAAATACTCTCACACACCCACACAAATACCTCACACACCCACACAATCTCTCACACACCCACACAATACTCTCACCCCACACACAATACTCTCACACACCCCACAAATACTCTCACACACCCACAAATACTCTCACACAAATACTCTCACACACCCACACAAATACTCTCACACACCCACACAAATACTCTCACACACCCACACAAATACTCTCACACACCCACACAAATACTTTCACACACCCACACAAATACTCTCACACACACCCACAAATACTCTCACACACACCCACACAAATACTCTCACACACCCACACAAATACTCTCACACACCCACATAAATACTCTCACACCCACACAAATACTCTCACACCCACACAAATACTCTCACACACCCCCACAAATACCTCACCACACCACAATACTCTCACACACCCACACAAATACTCTCACACACCCACAAAATACTTTCACACACCCACACAAATACTCTCACACACACCCCAAAATCCACCTCGCACAAATACTCTCACACACCCACACAAATACTCTCACACTCCCACATAAATACTCTCACACCCACACAAATACTCTCACACACACACACACACAAATACTCTCACACACCCACACAAATACTCTCACACTCTCGCAAATACTCTCACACACCCACACAAATACTCTCACACACCCACATAAATACTCTCACACCCACACAAATACTCTCACACACCCACACAAATACTCTCACACACCCACATAAATACTCTCACACCCACACAAATACTCTCACACACCCACACAAATACTCTCACACCCACACAAATACTCTCACACAAATACTCTCACACTCTCGCACAAATACTCTCACACACCCACACAAATACTCTCACACAAATACTCTCACACTCTCGCACAAATACTCTCACACACCCACACAAATACTCTCACACAAATACTCTCACACACCCACACAAATACTCTCACACACCCACACAAATACTCTCACACACCCACACAAATACTCTCACACACCCACACAAATACTCTCACACTCTCGCACAAATACTCTCACACACCCACACAAATACTCTCACACTCTCGCACAAATACTCACACACCCACACAAATACTCTCACACAAATACTCTCACACACGCACACAAATACTCTCACACACACACAAATACTCTCACACAAATACCCCCACACACCCACACAAATACTCTCACACACCCACACAAATACTCTCACACAAATATCCCCACACACCCACACAAATACTCTCACACACCCACACAAATACTCTTACACGCAGACACCGAGTCACTCTCCCCCACCTAAATACTCCCACACGTTAACACCCCACCATTCACTCAAATTTGACACAAATCATCCGGGACATTACGGGCTGAGAACTCAAAAAATCCCCCCCCCCCCCACACACAAAGACGCGGAGCACCAGCCCACACCCACCCATGTTCGGTGCTCTGGTGTTGCGGGTTGGGGTGGAGAGTGGGTGGGTCGGAGAGATCCTGGCCTCCCTCCCTCAAGACACGAGCCTGCTGGTGGAGGGTCAGAGAGCAGGGTGGGGCAAGCGGGGTGGTCCTCCTCCCCCTCCCTCCCCCTCTCCTCTCGCCCCCCTCCCTCAGACCCGAGCCTGCTGGTGGAGGGTCAGAGAGCAGGGTGGGGCAAGCGGGGCGGTCCCCCCTCCCTCCCGCTCCCCCTCTCCTCCCTCCATCCCTCCCTCCCTCAGACCCGAGCTCGCTGGTGGAGGGTCAGAGAGCAGGGTGGGGCAAGCGGGGCGGTCCCCCCTCCCTCCCCCTCTCCTCCTCCCGCCCCCTCCCTCAGACCCGAGCTCGCTGCTGGAGGGTCAGAGAGCAGGGTGGGGCAAGCGGGGCGGTCCCCCTCCCTCCCCCTCCCCCCTCTCCTCCTCCCGCCCCCTCCCTCAGACCCGAGCTCGCTGGTGGAGGGTCAGAGAGCAGGGTGGGGCAAGCTGGGCGGTCCCCCTCCCTCCCCCTCCCCCTCTCCTCCCGCCCCCCTCCCTCAGACCCGAGCTCGCTGGTGGAGGGTCAGAGAGCAGGGTGGGGCAAGCTGGGCGGTCCCCCTCCCTCCCCCTCCCCCTCTCCTCCCGCCCCCCTCCCTCAGACCCGAGCTCGCTGGTGGAGGGTCAGAGAGCAGGGTGGGGCAAGCGGGGCGGTCCCCCCTCCCTCCCCCCCCCCCCCCTCCTCCTCCCGCCCCCCTCCCTCAGACCCGAGCTCGCTGGTGGAGGGTCAGAGAGCAGGGTGGGGCAAGCGGGGCGGTCCCCCTCCCTCCCCCTCCCCCTCTCCTCCCTCCATCCCTCCCTCCCTCAGACCCGAGCTCGCTGGTGGAGGGTCAGAGAGCAGGGTGGGGCAAGCGGGGCGGACCCCCCTCCCCCTCTCCTCCTCCCGCCCCGCTCCCTCAGACCCGAGCTCGCTGGTGGAGGGTCAGAGAGCAGGGTGGGGCAAGCGGGGCGGTCCTCCCTCCCCCTCCCTCCCCCTCTCCTCCCGCCCCCCTCCCTCAGACCCGAGCTCGCTGGTGGAGGGTCAGAGAGCAGGGTGGGGCAAGCGGGGACGGTCCCCCCTCCCTCCCCCTCTCCCCTCCCCCTCTCCTCCTCCCGCCCCCCTCCCTCAGACCCGAGCTCGCTGGTGGAGGGTCAGAGAGCAGGGTGGGGCAAGCGGGGCGGTCCCCCTCCCTCCCCCTCCCCCCTCCTCCTCTCCTCCCGCCCCCCTCCCTCAGACACGAGCTCGCTGGTGGAGGGTCAGAGAGCAGGGTGGGGCAAGCGGGCGGTCCCCCCTCCCTCCCGCTCCCCCCTCCCCCTCTCCTCCTCCCGCCCCCCTCCCTCAGACCCGAGCTCGCTGGTGGAGGGTCAGAGAGCAGGGTGGGGCAAGCGGGGCGGTCCCCCCTCCCTCCCCTCCCCCCTCCCCCTCTCCTCCCTCCATCCCTCCCTCCCTCAGACCCGAGCTCGCTGGTGGAGGGTCAGAGAGCAGGGTGGGGCAAGCGGGGCGGTCCCCCTCCCTCCCCCTCCCCCCTCCCCCTCTTCTCCTCCCTCCCGCCCCCCTCTCTCAGACCCGAGCTCGCTGGTGGACCGAGAGCAGGGGGCGGAATTTGGCCAGGGAGTTAACCCAGACCAGGCAGCGGAAGGGCCCATCCGCCTGGACGTCGCCGGCCCCCTGGCCCTCCCCCACCCCACGGCACTGGTGCTGGGCCAGCTCTGAGGCCCGTTGGAAGGTGCGGCGGCAGGCGGCGCACCGGAGCAGGTGGTGGGCGGGCAGGGGCCTGCAGGGGTGGCGGGACAGGCGGCCCAGGTCACGGAAGCTCTTGAGGCAGAGCGAGCACTGGTAGAGGGGCTGCGGCGGAGCGGGGGGGTCGGGAGGGTCGGCGGGGGGCCCGGCACACCGGTGGCCGGCTAGGTGGCCGGACTGGTTGAAGGCGCGGCCGCAGCGGCCGCACTGGTAGGGCTTCTCGCCCGTGTGGATGTGGCGGTGCCGCATGAGGGAGGAGGAGTAGGCAAAGCGTTTGTGGCACAGCTGGCAGTGGTAGGGCTTGTCGCCCGTGTGGACCCGGCGGTGGTTCATCAGGTTGGAGGACACGGCGAAGGCTCGGCCGCACGTCTCGCACTTGAAGGGCCTCTCGCCTGTGTGGACGCGCCGGTGACTGGACAGGTGGCCCGACTGGTTGAACGCCCGACCACAGTGGCCGCACTTGAAGGGCTTCTCGCCGGTGTGGAGCCGGCGGTGGCTGGTCAGCGTGGAGGAGTTGCCGAAGTGCTTATGGCAGACGTCGCACTCGAAGGGCCTCTCCCCGGTGTGGACCCGGCGGTGGCTGGCCAGGTAGGATAGGTTGCTGAAGCTCTTGCGGCAGACGGCGCACTGGAAGAGGGAGCGGTCGGTGTGCAGCCGCTGGTGGATGAGCAGCTTGGAGGACTCGCGGAAGCCTTTGCCGCAGGCCTGGCACCGGAAGGGGCGCTCGCCTGTGTGGATGCGCCCGTGGACGGCGAAGGAGGAGGAGTAGGCAAACCGCTTGTGGCAGACCGGGCACTCGAAGGGCTTCTCGCCCGTGTGGCAGCGCTGGTGTACTGAGAGCCAGGAGGAGCTGGCGAAACGCTTGTGGCAGACCAGGCAGCGGAAGGGCTTCTCCCCCGTGTGCACGCGGCGGTGCTTCAGCAGGCCCGAGGCGTGGGGGAAGGCCTTGTCACAGGCCTCACACTGGAAGGGCTTCTCTCCGGGCATGCGGCGCCGCCTCCCTTGCTGCAGGACGTCTGCCTCCGCCGGCGTCTCCTCCTCCCTCTCCGCCCCAGCCGGCTCGTTCCCGTCCTCGGCCCGCTGATCCTGCTCGCGTTCCCCAGCCGGCGAGGGGCGTCGGGGGCCCGAGACCCTCTCCGGGAGGCCAGCACTTTCCCCCAGCGGATTCATTCTGTCGGAGTCAAAAAGAAAACAACAGGTTCACAAGAGCGGTATAATTTTACAGCTCAGAAAGAGACCATCAACCCTGTCCGTCCCCCCCCCTCTGCACGAGACTCCCGAATGACGCTTAACGAATTGCCACAGGATAGTCTTGTCAGCCCAATGGAAGCCCCCGGGATTGCATCAAACAAGGTGGACTAGGTGACAGGAAAGGCGGAACGGTCTGACGGGTTTCCGCTGTTGAAAAAGGGTTTGGGAGGGGTAGACGGAGCTGGAGGGGAGGTGAGGGATGGGTTAGGGGATCGATGGAGCCCAAGGAGGGGAGGGGGGAGTGGAAATCAGAGTGTTAAATTTTCTCAATGGGAAGATGCTTCGGAAATCAGAAGCACAAAGGGACTTGGGAGTCCTTGTTCACGATTCTCTTGAGGTTAATGTGCAGGTTCAGTCGGCAGTTAGGAAGGCAAATGCAACGTTAGCATTCATGTCGAGAGGGCTCGAGTACAAGAGCAGGGATGGACTTCTGAGGCTCTGGTCGGACCCCATTTGGAGTATTGTGAGCAGTTTGGGGCCCCGTATCTAAGGAAGGATGTGCTGGGGCCTTGGAAAGGGTCCAGAGGGAGGTTCACAAGAATGATCCCTGGAATGAAGAGCTTGTCGTATGAGGAACGGTTGAGGACTCTGGGTCTGTACTCGTTGGGAGTTTATAAGGATGAGGGGGGATCTTATTGAAACTTACAGGATACTACGAGGCCTGGATAGAGTGGACACGGAGAGGATGTTTCCACTTGTCGGAAAAACTAAAACCAGAGGACTCAAAGACTAAAGGGACGATCCTTTAAAACAGAGATGAGGAGGAATTTCTTCAGCCAGAGGGTGGTGAATCTGTGGAACTCTTTGCCGCAGAAGGCTGTGGAGGCCAAATCACTGAGTGTCTTTAAAACAGAGATAGATAGGTTCTTGATTAATAAGGGGATCAGGCGTTATGGGGAGAAGGCAGAAGAATGGGGGTGAGAAAAATATCAGCCATGCTTGAATGGCAGAGCAGACTCGATGGGCCGAATGGCCTAATTCTGCTCCTATGTCTTATGGTCTTATGGACTGGAGGAGATTACAGAGATAGGGAGGGTTGTACTGGGCTGGAGAAGGTTACAGAGACAGGGAGGGTTGTAGGGGACTGGAGGAGGTTACAGAGATAGGGAGGGTTTTTGGGGCTGGAGGAGGTTACAGAGATAGGAAGGGTTGTACTGGGCTGGAGAAGGTTACAGAGGTAGGGAGGTGTAGGATCTGGAGGAGGTTACCGAGATAGGGAAGGTTGTAGGGGAGTGGAGGAGGTTACAGAGATCGGGTTGTAGGGGCTGGAGGAGGTTATAGCGATAGGGAAGGTTGTAGTGGGCTAGAGAAGGTTACAGAGATAGGGAGGGTGTAGGGTCTGGAGGAGGTTACAGAGATAGGGAGGGTGTAGGGTCTGGAGGAGGTTACAGAGATAGGGAGGGTTGTACTGGGCTGGAGAAGGTTACAGAGATAGGGAGGGTTGTACTGGGCTGGAGAAGGTTACAGAGATGGGGAGGTGTAGGGTCTGGAGGAGGTTACCGAGATAGGGAGCATTGTAGGGGTTGTAGGAGGTTACAGAGATAGAGAGGGTTGCAGTGACTGGAGTAGGTTACAGAGATAGGGAGGGTTGGAGTGGGCTGGAAGAGGTTAGTGAGATAGGGAGGGTGTAGGGGGCTGGAGGAGGCTACAGAGATTGGGAGGGTGTTGTGTCTGGAGAAGGTTACAAAGATAGGGAGGGTTGTAGGGGCTGGAGGAGGTTACAGAGATGGGGAGTGTTGTAGTGAGCTGGAGAAGGTTACAGAGATAGGGAGAATTGTAGGGGCTGGAGGAAGTTACAGAGATAGGGAGGGTTGTAGGGGGCTGGAGGAGGTTACAGGGATAGGGAGGGTTGTAGGGGCTGGAGGAGGTTACAGAGATAGGGAGGGTTGTAGGGGCTGGAGGAGGTTACAGGGATAGGGAGGGTTGTAGGGGGCTGGAGGAGGTTACAGGGATAGGGAGGGTTGCAGTGACTGGAGTAGGTTACAGAGATAGGGAGGGTTGCAGTGACTGGAGAAGGTTACAGAGATAGGGAGTGTTGTAGTGGGCTAGAGAAGGTTACAGAGATAGGGAGGGTTGTAGGGGCTGGAGAAGGTTACAGAGATAGGGAGGGTTGTAGGGGCTGGAGAAGGTTACAGAGATAGGGAGGGTTGCAGTGACTGGAGAAGGTTACAGAGATAGGGAGGGTTGTAGGGGCTGGAGAAGGTTACAGAGATAGGGAGGGTTGTAGGGGCTGGAGGAGGTTACAGGGATAGGGAGGGTTGTAGGGGCTGGAGGAGGTTACAGAGATAGGGAGGGTTGCAGTGACTGGAGAAGGTTACAGAGATAGGGAGTGTTGTAGTGGGCTAGAGAAGGTTACAGAGATAGGGAGGGTTGTAGGGGCTGGAGGAGGTTACAGAGATAGGGAGGGGGTGTAGGGGCTGGAGGAGGTTACATAGGGAGGGTTGTAGGGTCTGGAGGAGGTTACAGAGATAGGGAGGGTTGGAGTGGGCTGAAAGAGGTTAGTGAGATAGGGAGGGTGTAGGGCCTGGAGGAGGTTACAGAGATAGGGAGGGTTGGAGGGGGCTGGAGGAGGTTACAGAGATAGGAAGGGTTGGAGGGGGCTGGAGGAGGTTACAGAGATAGGGAGGGTTGTAGGGACTAGAGGGGGTTACAGAGATGGGGAGCGTTGTAGGGGGCTGCAGGAGGTTACAGAGACGGAGGGTTGGAAGGGGCTGGAGGAGGTTGCATAGGGAGAGTGTAGGGCCTTCAGGAGGTTACAGAGATAGGGAGGGTTGGAGGGGGCTGGAGGAGGTTACAGAGACGGAGGGTTGGAGGGGGCTGGAGGAGGTTACAGAGATAGGGAGGGTTGCAGTGTCTGGAGGAGGCTGTAGAGATAGGGAGGGTTGTAGGGGCTGGAGGAGGCTACAGAGATTGGGAGGGTGTTGTGTCTGGAGAAGGTTACAGAGATTGGGAGAATTGTAGGGGCTGGAGGAAGTTACAGAGATAGGGAGGGTTGTAGGGGCTGGAGGAGGTTACAGAGATGGGGAGTGTTGTAGGGGCTGGAGGAGGTTACAGAGATAGGGAGGGGGTGTAGGGGCTGGAGAAGGTTACAGAGATAGGGAGGGTTGTAGGGGCTGGAGGAGGTTACAGAGATAGGGAGGGTTGTTGGGGCTGTGGGAGGTTACAGAGATAGGGAGGGTTGTAGGGGCTGTGGGAGGTTACAGAGATAGGGAGGGGGTGTAGGGGCTGGAGGAGGTTACAGAGATAGGGAGGGTTGTAGGGGCTGGAGGAGGTTACAGAGATAGGGAGGGGGTGTAGGGGCTGGAGGAGGTTACAGAGATAGGGATGGTTGTAGGGTCTGGAGGAGGTTACAGAGATAGGGAGGGTTGTAGGGGCTGGAGGAGGTTACAGAGATAGGGTTGTAGGGGCTGGAGGAGGTTACAGAGATAGGGAGGGTTGTAGGGGCTGGAGGAAGTTACAGAGATGGGGAGTGTTGTAGTGAGCTGGAGGAGGTTACATAATTAGGGACGGTTGTAGGGTCTGGAGGAGGTTACAGAGATAGGGAGGGTTGTAGGGGCTGGAGGAGGTTACAGAGATAGGGAGTGTTATAGGGGTTGGAGGAGGTTACAGAGATGGGGAGGGTTGGAGGGACTGGAGGAGGTTATAGAGATAGGGAGGGTTGGAGTGGGCTGGAAGAGGTTAGTGAGATAGGGAGGGTGTAGGGCCTGGAGGAGGTTACAGAGATAGGGAGGGTTGGAGGGGGCTGGAGGAGGTTACAGAGATAGGGAGGGTTGTAGGGACTGGACGAGGTTACAGAGATAGGGAGGGTTGTAGGGGCTGGAGGAGGTTACAGAGATAGGGAGGGTTGTAGGGACTGGAGGGGGTTACAGAGTTGGGGAGGGTCGTAGGGGACTGGAGGAGGTTACAGTGACGGAGGGTTGGAGGGGGCTGGAGGAGGTTGCATAGGGAGAGTGTAGGGCCTTCAGGAGGTTACAGAGATAGGGAGGGTTGGAGGGGGCTGGAGGAGGTTACAGAGACGGAGGGTTGGAGGGGGCTGGAGGAGGTTACAGAGATAGGGAGGGTGTTGTGTCTGGAGAAGGTTACAGAGATTGGGAGAATTGTAGGGGCTGGAGGAAGTTACAGAGATAGGGAGGGTTGTAGGGGCTGGAGGAGGTTACAGAGATTGGGAGAATTGTAGGGGCTGGAGGAGGTTACAGAGATGGGGAGTGTTGTAGTGAGCTGGAGAAGGTTACAGAGATAGGGCGGGTTGTAGGGGCTGGAGAAGGTTACAGAGATAGGGAGGGTTGTAGGGGCTGTGGGAGGTTACAGAGATAGGGAGGGGGTGTAGGGGCTGGAGTAGGTTACAGAGATAGGGAGGGTTGTAGGGGCTGGAGGAGGTTACAGAGATAGGGAGGGGGTGTAGGGGCTGGAGGAGGTTACAGAGATAGGGAGGGTTGTAGGGTCTGGAGGAGGTTACAGAGATAGGGAGGGTTGTAGGGGCTGGAGGAGGTTACAGAGATAGGGAGTGTTGTAGTGAGCTGGAGATGGTTACAGAGATAGGGAGGGTTGTAGGGGCTGGAGGAGGTTACAGAGATAGGGAGGGTTGTAGGGGCTGGAGGAGGTTACAGAGATAGGGAGGATTGTAGGGGCTGGAGGAGGTTACAGAGATAGGGAGGATTGTAGGGGCTGGAGGAAGTTACAGAGATGGGGAGTGTTGTAGTGAGCTGGAGGAGGTTACATAATTAGGGACAGTTGTAGCGGCTGGAGGAGGTTACAGAGATAGGGAGGGTTGTAGGGGCTGGAGGAGGTTACAGAGATAGGGAGTGTTATAGGGGTTGGAGGAGGTTACAGAGATGGGGAGGGTTGGAGGGACTGGAGGAGGTTATAGAGATAGGGAGGGGTGTAGGGTGTGAGGAGGTTAGAGTTGGGGAGGGTGTCGGGGCTGGAGGATTTGAGCTCGATAATCCAGGCTGACACCCCCCGGTGCCAGGACTGAGGGAGTGCCGCACTGTCAGAGGGTCAGTACTGAGGCAGTGACGCACTGTCAGAGGGTCAGTACTGAGGGAGTGCCGCACTGTCAGAGGGTCAGTACTGAGGGAGTGCTGCACTGTCAGAGGGTCAGTACTGAGGGAGCGCCGCACTGTCAGAGGGTCAGTACTGAGGGAGTGCTGCACTGTCAGAGGGTCAGTACTGAGGGAGTGCTGCACTGTCAGAGGGTCAGTACTGAGGGAGTGCTGCACTGTCAGAGGGTCAGTACTGAGGGAGTGCTGCACTGTCAGAGGGTCAGTACTGAGGGAGTGCTGCACTGTCAGAGGGTCAGTACTGAGGGAGTGCTGCACTGTCAGAGGGTCAGTACTGAGGGAGTGCCGCACTGTCAGAGGGTCAGTACTGAGGGAGTGCTGCACTGTCAGAGGGTCAGTACTGAGGGAGCGCTGCACTGTCGGAGGGAGATGTATATACTCTAGGATTTGAGCTCCATAATCCAGGCCCACACTCCCCCCGGTGTCAGTACTGAGCGAGCGCTGCACTGTCGGAGGGAGATGTATATACTCTAGGATTTGAGCTCCATAATCCAGGCCCACATTCCCCCCGGTGCCAGTACTGAGGGAGCGCTGCACTGTCGGAGGGAGATGTATATACTGTAGGATTTGAGCTCCATAATCCAGGCCCACACTCCCCCCGGTGCCAGTACTGAGGGAGCGCTGCACTGTCGGAGGGAGATGTCTATATTCTAGGATTTGAGCGCTATAATCCAGGCCCACACTCCCCCCCGGTGCCAGTACTGAGGGAGCGCTGCACTGTCGGAGGGAGATGTCTATACTCTAGGATTTGAGCTCCATAATCCAGGCCCACACTCCCCCCGGTGCCAGTACTGAGGGAGCGCTGCACTGTCGGAGGGAGATGTCTATACTCTAGGATTTGAGCTCCATAATCCAGGCCCACACTCCCCCCGGTGCCAGTACTGAGGGAGCGCTGCACTGTCAGAGGGAGATGTATATACTCTAGGATTTGAGCTCCATAATCCAGGCCCACACTCCCCCCGGTGCCAGTACTGAGTGAGCGCTGCACTGTCGGAGGGAGATGTATATACTCTAGGATTTGAGCTCCATAATCCAGGCCGACACATACCAGCCCCGTTGCCATTTTCTAGAGGAGAAATTTAAAGGCAGCCTACAGTGCCACCATTGGCTGGAGGGTGGAATTGCACCATGACCTGTTTACTTGGGAGTTTGCCATTGTAAATCTTTCCTTTCTGTTGGTGAGATAACAGGGCAAAGGCAGAATGTGTGACTTGACTATGGGGGGGGCGGGGGGGGAACCACATTGATGCTACAATAACCCATTTGCAAACCCCTCTCCAGCCTCAAATCCCCAAAGCCGGACTATGGGGGCCTCACGGTAGCATGGTGGTTAGCATCAATGCTTCACAGCTCCAGGGTCCCAGGTTCGATTCCCGGCTGGGTCACTGTCTGTGTGGAGTCTGCACGTCCTCCCCGTGTGTGCGTGGGTTTCCTCCGGGTGCTCCGGTTTCCTCCCACAGTCCAAAGATGAGCGGGTTAGGTGGATTGGCCATGCTAAATTGCCCGTAGTGTAAGATTAATGGGGGGATTGTTGGGTTACGTGGGTTTAAGTAGGGTGATCATTGCTCGGCACAACATCGAGGGCCGAAGGGCCTGTTCTGTGCTGTACTGTTCTATGTTCTATGTTCTATCCTGGAGTTGAAGTACGAAAGTAATGCCTGCAATATTATTCTCCCTGCAAAATGGGGTGCATGCAATGCAATTCTCTTTGCAAAAAGGGGTGCATGCAATGCAATTCGCTGCAAAAGGGACTGCATGCAATGCAATTCTCCCTGTAAAAGGCGATGCATGCAACGCAATTGGCTGCATAAGGGGGTGCATGCAATGCAATTCTCTGCAAAAGGTGCAGGAAATGCAATTCTGCCTGCAAAACGGGTTCACGCAATGCAATTCCCTTTGCAAAAAGGGGTGCATGCTGTGCAATTCTCTGTAAAAGGCAGTGCATGCAATTCTCTGCAAGAGGGGGCATGCAATGCAATTCTCTGCAAGAGGGTGCATGCAATGCAATTCTCTACAAAAGGGGTGCATGCAATGCAATTCCCTGCAAAAGGGGGTGCATGCAATGCAATTCCCTGCAAAAGGGGGTGCATGCAATGCAATTCCCTGCAAAAGGGGGTGCATGCAATGCAATTCTTCCTGCAAAAGGGGGTGCATGCTCTGCAATTCCCTGCAAAAGGGGGTGCATGCAATGCAATTCCCTGCAAAAGGGGGTGCATGCAATGCAATTCTTCCTGCAAAAGGGGGTGCATGCTCTGCAATTCTCCCTCTAAAGGGGTTGCTACCCCACCCCTCCCTCAACCGATGCACCGACCTGAGGGGCTGCAGCCCGGATCTCTCTTCTTGTCCCCGGGGCCCGTCGTGCACCGCGCGCTGCGCCTGCGCGCCGCCTCCCATTGCCGGGGATCGGGGGCTTTCCCGGGCGCGGGGCAGGCTGGGTAGACGAGGCTGCCATTGCTGGGGTCAAGCCAGGTCAAAGCAGCAGGAACCTAACCGACAGGGAATGAATGGGATTGGGGATTTGGGGGTGTGGTGGGGTATCTTCAAGATGGACTGTACCCTGTCCCTCACCCTCCTCCGCCATGCAGGCTGTCCCCAGTAACCCCCCCCCCCCCCCCCCCCCCAGTCTGCGGGGAGGGGAGGATCATATATTTTCATAGAATTTACAGTGCAGAAGGAGGCCATTCGGCCCATCGAGTCTGCACCGGTCCTTGGAAAGAGCACCCTACCCAAGGTCAACACTCCACCATAACCCAGTAACTCCACCCAACACTAAGGGCAATTTTAGACACTAAGGGCAATTTATCACGGCCAATCCACCCTAACCTGCACATCTTTGGACTGTGGGAGGAAACCGGAGCACCCGGAGGAAACCCACGCACACACACGGGGAGGACGTGCAGACTCCGCACAGACAGTGACCCAAGCCGGGAATCGAACCTGGGACCCTGGAGCTGTGAAGCGATTGTGCTATCCACAATGCTACTGTGCTGCCCTGGGGGGGGGAGGGGAGGATGGGGGTGAGATCCCACGACAATCAGAGAGGTGCGGGGGTTAGGTGGGTCGTTCAGGCTACGTCACCTGGGCCGGTCAGGTCAGAGTGGATCGGAGCAGAACCAATGGGCCCAACAGCCTCCTTCTGCACTGTGGGGGTTCCACCATTCTACGCTGGAAATACTCAGCTGCTGTTTGTTTTTTGTTTGGTGGGGGGGGGGGGGGGGGATGGATGGGAGGCCACGGGCTAGACTGCCTCCAGAGCGCCCTGTACAGTTTTGGCCTCCTCACTCAAGGGAAGAGGCGATTGCGTTTAGAGGGGCCTCTAGACAGGGACCGTAAATATTTCATAAGCTTTATTGTCACAAGTCGGCTGACATTAACACTGCAATGAAGTGACTGTGAAAAGCCCCTAGTCGCCACACTCCGGCACCTGTTCGGGTACACTGAGGGAGAATTCAGAATGTCCAGTTCACCCAACATCACGTCTTTCGGGACCTGTGGGAGGAAACCGGAGCACCCGGAGGACGCAGACACGGGGAGAACGTGCAGACTCCGCACAGACAGTGACACAAGCCGGGAATCGAACCTGGGACCCTGGGACTGTGAAGCAACGGTGCTAACCACTGTGTTACCGTGCTGTCCACGAAACGGCTACGGGCCAGGGGTGCTGGGGAATGGGATGAGAGGAGGTGGGCGCCCGATGAGGCAAAGGGCTCCATTCCCCCCACCACCCCGTCAGAAAGCTCCTGGACTCTCTCCGCGGTTCAGAGACTATTTTATCAGTGAGGAGGAGGCCGGGAATGGGTGGGCGGGGCTGCCTTACGAGGAAGGGTTCGGACAGGATTCGCCTCACAACCCGCTGCAATCGGCAAGACTGAGGGGCGACTTGATCGAAATCTTCGAGACCCCCCCAGAGGCGCTTGGACAGGTGTGGATGTGGGAGAGGATGTTTCCTCGTGTGTGGGAGGAAATGGTGCTGCGGGAGGAGGGGGTCACTATTTAAAATTAAGGAGGTCGCCCATTTGAGACGGAGATGATGAGAATTGAGAATTGAGGGGGCCATGAGCCTCTGAAAGTCTATTACTCGAGGCAGTGGAGCCGAAATCGGTGAATATTTTAAGGCAGAGCTGGATAGATTCTTGATTAACAAGCGGGGGTAGGGGGTAGGTATCAGAGGGTAGGAACATAAGAACATAAGAACGAGGAGCAGGAGTAGGTTAATATATAAAGAGAACGGCTGTGGCCCCAACCACTAGAGCAATCCAATAGAGCTCCCCCGATGCGTGGTTTCAGGGCGAAGAGCGATGTGGGTGTCATGGGGCAGGGCTAATATTTGTTGCCCGTTCCTGCTTGCCCCCCTTGAACCAAGTTGGCGCGCTTGGCCATTTTCAGAGGGCAGTTGA
Organism: Scyliorhinus canicula; assembly: GCF_902713615.1. Classification (NCBI taxonomy): domain Eukaryota; kingdom Metazoa; phylum Chordata; class Chondrichthyes; order Carcharhiniformes; family Scyliorhinidae; genus Scyliorhinus; species Scyliorhinus canicula. The sequence continues at coordinate 1,641,987 of NW_024055734.1, forward strand.
GAGCAATTGCTTGTGTGACGGCGGGAAGACTTCAGGAATATTGGATTGTAAGTATTGGGCAAGTTGCAAGGGCCTGTAGCAGCCAGAAGGTGACGTGGCCAAAGGGACGTGTTTTTCAGTCTGGGCTAATGGACTGTGGTTTGACTGGGGAAGTCCTCGGGGAGTTAATGTCCTTTGCGGCCCGCAGAGATCGATTGTTCTGCGGCTTTGGGGAAGATGGGATCATTGCTGGGCGGAGCCACGGAAGGGAGAGAGGCATTTGGAAAAAGCCGTCGCGAGGCAGTTGGCGGAGAAACTTTGGAGAGAGTTGAATTCTGATCTGCCTGACACTGGGACCTCAATTCTCCCGTGGTAAGATTGATTGAGAGCTGTATGTTTATTCTTTGTGTCGTTTAATTGAACATCGAGTTGTGGTGTTGAAGGGGTGAAGTGTAAGCTCTTGGGTGTGAATTCAAAAGTTTAACGTTGCATTGATAATAAAGTTTTGTTCCGAACGACCAGATCAACTATTTCTCCGCGTACTCTCTCCTGGAGCGAATCATTCTTTCCGTGCTGTCTCAAATCTCTATCCTAGCCACTGTTGGGGTACAGATCGTCATGGGATCTGGAGTATAATTGGACTCCACCCCCATTCCCGTAACCCCCCCACCACCCACTCCCCTCGCTGGTGTGTTAAAGGCAGCCTTAAATCAATTCAACGGCCCAGCCTATGCAGTGAAGACTTCCACAGATGAAATGAAATGAAAATTAAATGAAAATGGCTTATTGTCACGAGTAGACTTCAATGAAGTTACTGTGAAAAGCCCCTAGTCGCCACATTCCGGCGCCTGTTCGGGGAGGCTGTTACGGGAATCGAACCGTGCTGCTGGCCTGCTTGGTCTGCTTTCAAAGCCAGCGATTTAGCCCAGTGTGCTAAACACCTCTGAGATTCCTCCTCATCTCTGGCTTCAATGGACACCCCCCTCACTCTGCGAATGTGCACTCTGGTCCGAGACTCTCCCACAAGAGGAAACATCCACTCCCCGTCGACCCCCCCTGTCTGACTCAATAAGGTCGCCTCTCCTTCTTCTGAACTCGAATGAGCACAGAGCCAAACCTTCTCAATCTCCTCGTAAGAAAACCCCTCCTTACCCCAGATCGACCGGGTGCACCCGCTCTGGACTGCCCCCAATGCCAGGATATCTATCCTTAGATAAGGGAATCCCGTTATTCCAGGTGTGGATCATAGAATTTACAGTGCCGAAGGAGGCCATTCGGCCCATTGAGTCTGCACCGGCTCTGGAAAAGAGCACCCTACCCAATCCCACACCTCCACCCCATCCCCATGAGCCAGTAATCCCCACCTGACCTTAGTCACAAGGGGGCAATTTAGCACGGCCAATCCACCGAACCTGCACATCTTTGGACTGTGGGAGGAAACCGGAGCACCCGGAGGAAACCCACGCACACAGGGGGAGGACGTGCAGACTCCGCACAGACAGTGAGCCAAGCCGGGACTCGAACCCGGGTACCTGGCGCTGTGAAGCAACAGTGCTAACCGCTGTGCTACCACGCCGCCCCAGTAAGGGGAAAGAGCACAAAACTGTTCTCGTTATTCCAGGTGTGGTCTAAATAGTGCCTTGTGTGGTTTTCATAGGACTTCCCTATTTTTTCTTCCCTATTTTGATCCTCCAATCCCTCAGAAATGATGGCCAACCTTCCTTTACTCTTCCCGTGCTGCAGCCTCTCTCCAGAGTCCACCCTGTCAAGCCCCACTCGGATTCTTGTTTGCTGCAATAGAGTCGCCTCTCAGTCTTGTGAACTCCGAAATGTATTGACTCCCAACCATTCAACCATTTTCATCATAGAGTGTCTGCAGGGTTTTCCTCCGGGTGCTCCCGTTTCCTCCCACAGTCCAAAGATGTGCAGCTTAGGTGGATTGACCACGATAAATTGCCCTTCAGTGTCCAGAGATGTGCAGACTTGATGGGCCAAATGGCCTCCGTCTGCAGTAGAAATTCAATGGATTTCTACACTCCAAAGAGGCCATGAATGGAATAAGTTGATGTATGAATTGTATTTATATATGTTGCAATAATGTTTTTGAAAGCCTGGATTAGGGTATATATTTTTAGCAGTAATATTATTGAAGAACCTAGGTTAAGGTACCCAGAATGTGTGACTGCTAAAGGTGTAATTAAGGAGTCATAAAAGTGAGGTAATCATTCCTACCACTCACTTGCTTACAGATAAAGGGTTAATGGAACAGCGTTTATGTTTGGATGGTTCACTGGGGTATAGGTAATTTGAGGCATTTTGTTTAGTCCTGGCTAAGGAGGTCATGGGACATTTTAGAGGGACAGAAATGATGTCAAGAACGGGATGAGCCAGGGCTGACTGCAGTTTTCATTTTTGCCAAATGCTGTTCAGTTGAGCAGAAGGGTCTGACACAAGACAGAAGGGAACTGGACCAACCTTTCAAAAGTGTCTCCATCCAAAATGTCTTTCCACCGAGGCTTGCCAGTAAACCTGTTGTGTTAACTTTATTTATAAGTGGCCTTTGAGCTGTATTGAGTCTGCTCCGGGATCCTAACAAATGTTGGGGTCTAGTCCGGAATCCTAACAGAGGAGGTCAGTCTGGTCGGTTTACAAAGGGTGGTTAAAACAAAGCGTTTGGGGTTTGGCAGACCAGCTACAGTTTGTCCTTACCTGGAGGGGTGAAGAAGGTGGAGGTCATTCAACCAAAAGCTCAGCATTTCAATTTGCCGGACTGAATCATTGCAATTAGCTAAAATTCAATTCCAAATGGAAAAGACAAACAGAAAGCGGCAATGGCAGAGGAGAAGAAAATAGAAAGAGCTTCTCAAAAGGCAATTGACATTTTGGTGGAAAGATTAGCAAGGGAAGAAAATGGTAAGAGGACGTAGAGAGAGAGATAGACAGAGAGGGAGACAGAGAGAGAGACAGAGACAGAGAGTGACAGAGAGTCAGAAAGAGTCAGAGAGGGAGAGAGACAGACAGAGAGAGAGAAAGAGAGGGGGGCAGAGAGAGAGAGACAGAGAGAGAGAGAGAGAGACAGAGAGAGAGAGACAGAGAGAGAGAGACAGAGAGAGAGAGAGAGAAAGAGAGGGAGACAGACAGAGAGAGAGAGACAGACAGACAGGGAGAGAGAGACACACAGAGAGAGGGAGACAGAGCGAGAGAGAAACAAGAGAGAGAGAGAGAGAGAGACAGAGAGAGAGACAGAGAGAGAGACAGAGAGGGAGACAGAGTGACAGAGACAGAGAGTGACATAGAGTCAGAAAGAGAGTCAGAGAGGGAGAGAGACAGATAGAGAGAGCGAGAAAGAGAGGGAGACAGACACAGAGAGAGAGAGATAGACAGAGCGAGAGAGGGAGACAGACAGAGAGAGAGAGACAGACAGACAGGGAGAGAGAGAGACAGAGAGAGAGAGACAGAGAGAGAGAGATACAGAGAGAGAGAGACAGAGCGAGAGAGAAACAGAAGAGAGAGAGAGACAGAGAGCGAGAGGCAGAGCGAGAGAGACAGAAAGGGACAGAGACAGAGAGGGACAGAGAGTCAGAGAGAGAGACAGAGAGAGAGAGATAGAGAGAGAGACAGACAGAGAGAGAGAGACAGACAGAGCGAGAGAGGGAGACAGACAGAGAGAGAGACAGACAGACAGGGAGAGAGAGAGAGACAGAGAGAGAGAGAAACAGAAGAGAGAGACAGAGAGCGAGAGGCAGAGCGAGAGAGAAACAGAAGAGAGAGACAGAGAGCGAGAGGCAGAGCTAGAGAGACAGAAAGGGACAGAGACAGAGAGGGACAGAGACAGAGTCAGAGAGAGCGACAGACAGAGAGACAGAGAGAGCCAGAGAGAGAGAGACAGAGAGAGAGAGAGAGAGACAGAGAAAGGGACAGAGAGAGAGAGACAGAGAGAGGGGGAGAGAGAGAGAGAGAGAGAGAGAGAGGGAGACAGAAATAGTGTCAGAGAGGGAGAGAGACAGATAGAGAGACAGATACATAGAGAGAGAGAGGTAGAGAGGCAGAAGAGAGTCAGGGAGGAAGAGAGATAGTCAGAGGGAGAGAGAGAGAAATAGACAGAGACGGACAGAGAGACAGCAAGAGAGAGAGACAGAGAGAAAGAGAAAGAGGGGGAGGGAGAAAGTCAGAGAGAGAGAGACAGAGACACAGAGAGACAGAGAACGAGAGTGAGAAAGAGAGAGAGAAACAGAGAGAGAGACACACAAACTGAGAGAGACAGAAAGGGATAGAGACAGAGAGGGACAGAGACCGAGAGTCAGAGAGAGAGAGAGAGAGAGAGAGAGACAGAGAGAGAGACAGAAAGATAAAGAGAGAGAGAGGGGGTCAGAGAGAGAGGGACAGAGAGAGAGAGAGACAGAGAGAGACAGAGAGAGAGACAAAGACACACAGAGAGACAGAGACAGAGAGAGAGAGACAGAAGAGAGTCAGGCAGGAAGAGAGATAGTCAGAGGGAGAGAGAGAAATAGACAGAGAAGGACAGAGAGATACAGCAAGAGAGAGAGACAGAAAGTGAGAGACAGAGAGAAAGAGAAAGAGGGGGAGAGAGAAAGAGAGAGACACAGAGAGAGACAGAGAAAGAGAGAGAGAAACAAAGAGAGACAGAGAGAGAGAGACAGAGAAAGAGAGAGAGAAACAGAGACAGAGAGAGAGACAGAGAGACAGATAGACAGGGAGAGATAGAGAGAGAGACAGAGAGAGACAGGGAGAGAGAGAGAGAAAGAGAGAGAAAGAACATTAACTTGAAATATTGACAATCAAGGCCGGAATTGAAAGTTTAGAGAGCGGGGTAACCCATCCAAGTCAAAAGCTGAGTGGGAATATGTTTAAATATATTCAAGACCTGCCAAGGTTTGAAGAGAAAGATGTGGAAGCCGTATTTAAATGAAATCTCTTTTGATATAATGGCTGAACAATTGAAGTGGTCAAAGACCACGTGGATAGGGTTGATTCAAACAAAGTTGGGAGGTGTAGCTAGTGAAGTGTTTGTGTCAATATCAGAGGAGGTATCAAGGTATTATTATGAGGTGAGGAAAACCATTTTCCATTCATATAACCCCGTGCCAGAATCCGAGGCAGAAGTTTAGGAATCTAAGGAAAGAACCAGATCAGACGTGTATAGAATGTGACAGAATTGAACAAAATGCTTTTGAGGTGGATATGAGCGGTAAAAATAGACCGAATGGATTAAGCCCCTCGGGAAACGATAATTCTGGAGGAATTTAAAGATTTGCTTGCCTGAGTGGTGAGAACTCATGTGGAAGAGCAAAGGGTTAAAACTGCTAGAGAGGCAGCAGCAATGGCAGATGATTTTGAAACAGTTCATAAATCAGGATGCGGTTTTCGATGAAACCGGGGAAGTGAGTAATCTGCAGGTAGTCAAGGCAAGTCAAGGGGCAGCACGGTAGCATTGTGTATAGCACAATCGCTTCACAGCTCCAGGGTCCCATTTCAATTCCGGCTTGGGTCTTGGGTCACTGACTGTGCGGAGTCTGCACATCCACCCTGTGTGTGCGTGGGTTTCCTCCGGGTGCTCCGGTTTCCTCCCAAAGTCCAAAGATGTGCAGGTTAGGTGGATTGGACATGATAAATTGCCCATAGTGCCCAAAATTGCCCTTAGTGTTGGGTGGGGTTACTGGGTTATGGGGATAGGGTGGAGGTGTTAACCTTGGATAAGGTGCTCTTTCCAGGAGCCGGTGCAGACTCGATGGGCCGAATGGCCTCCTTCTGCACTGTAAATTCTATAATTGTATAAATAAAAAGAGGTCTAGTTGGAGATAGATGGCAGCAATGTCACAGTTCCAGGGTCGCAGGTTCGATTCCTGGCTTGGGTCACTGTCTGTGCGCAGTCTGCACGTTCTCCCCGTGCCTGCGTGGGCTTCCTCCGGGTGCTCCGGTTTCCTCCCACAAGTCCCGAAAGACGTGCTTGTTGGGTGAATTGGACATTCTGAATTCTCCCTCTGTGTACCCGAACAGGCGCCGGAGTGTGGCGACTAGGGGCTTTTCACAGTAACTGCATTGCAGTGTTAATGTCAGCCTACTTGTGACACTAATAAAGATTATTAATAACAAAGATTATTATTATTAAAGAGAGTTTGCCTCAGGTGAAAAAGGAAACCTATGAGGGTGGGAGAGAGATGAGAAAACTTAAATGTTTTCATTGTAATAAGGTTGGACACACAAAGTCGCAATATCGTTGTCCGAGGAAATGTCCTACGAAGACAGACTCTTTAAAACACAATGGTTGATAAGCAGGAGTCAGATCTTTTTAAAGACTTGATTTGTGAGGGTAAGGTTTACTCATGTGTACAAGATGGAGACGGCAGAGGAGCAAGTCAATCTTTAATGGTGAGAGATAAGGAGATATGTAGTTCAGAAGGAGTATTGCCATAAAAGGTGGTGAGTGGTGGGATTAGTGGTGAAGTGAGTAGCATTCCATTATATAAGGTAAGGTTAGAGGGACCGGGCAAATGTGAAGCGGCGGCAGGAGTAAAAGAGAAGTGACTTTTTTTTCCGGAGTACAGTTCATCTGGGTAATGATATAGCTAGATCGCAGGTGGGAGCGATGCCTACTGTGGTCGAAAAGCCGGTGGCAAGTCAAACAACTGAGGTGTTGCAAGAAGCATATCCTGGGGTGTTTCCTGAATGTGCGGTGACAGGATCACAAAGCCACAGGTTGAGACAGGAGGAGGAATCGAGGAGTAAAGATCGGAAGGCTGAGATTCAGTTATAGAACATAGAACATAGAACAGTACAGCACAGAACAGGCCCTTCGGCCCTCAATGTTGTGCCGAGCCATGATCACCCTACTCAAACCCACGTATCCACCCTATACCCGTAACCCAACAACCCCCCCTTAACCTTACTTTTATTAGGACACTACGGGCAATTTATCACGGCCAATCCACCTAACCCGCACATCTTTGGACTGTGGGAGGAAACCGGAGCACCCGGAGGAAACCCACGCACACAGGGGGAGGACGTGCAGACTCCACACAGACAGTGACCCAGCCGGGAATCGAACCTGGGACCCTGGAGCTGTGAAGCATTTATGCTAACCACCATGCTACCCTGCTGCCCCGATCACAAGTTATCACGAGTTATCACAAACCATCTTTGACCAAATGGGTAGCAAAGAACAAGGGTAATCCAATAATATTATTATTAGGGAGGGTGAAGCTGACATCTTTACTTCAGGAAAACTGGTAGAATTACAACAAAAGGGTTCAGAGATAACGCAGTCGTGTCAGAAAGCATATACAGAAATAGAATCGGAGAGCAAACCAGAGTGTTACAGGTTGAGGATCCCTTATCCGAAATGCTCGGGGCCTGGCGCGTATTGGATTTCGGAATTTTGTGATAACGCGCATGTGCGGCGCGTTGGAATCTGCGCGTGTGCAGTAAGTTGAGACATGCGCATTCCCAGAGCTTGTGGGATTTCCCACGCATGACATCACGTCAGTGCTCAAAGAATGGTGCATTTTGGAATTTTCCGGTTTTCGGAATATCGGATAAGGGATGATCAACCTGCATTATTACATTAGAAATAATGTAATAATGAGGAAGTGATAATTAAACCAGCACCCTCAATACCCATTCCGTAATTTTAGCAACCTTTTACAAGGGTTCTAATTGATCGCGTGGGACCCCTTCCTGAGATGAAAAGTGGGAATCAGTATTTCTTGTCCGTAATGATGTGCCTATTAGATTTCTGGAGACAAGTCCATTGCGAAATAAGAGGGTTGTGGAGGAGTTAACTACATTGTTTTTATCAGATACAGACTACCAAAGGAAATCCAATCAGATCAAGGGTACAATTTTACGTCAAATTATTCAGGGAAGTTATGGATACCTCAGGAGTAAAGCAATTTAAATCAAACGCGAATTATTCAGAATCACAGGGAGCATTAGAAAGGTGGCATAAAACTTTAAAGACCGTGTTGAGGGCCTGTAGTCCGGATTCTGCAGAGGATTGGGATACAGGAATTCCATTTGTGCTATTTGCAATTAGGGATGCACCCTAATGAATCAACTAAGGCTGGTGAGTTGGCTCGAAAGCATTTAAAATTGTCACAGCATGTGATGGAAAGAATAAGCGGATAAGAAATTAAATATTTGTCGTTTTGTTCGTGGGGAGACGGTGTAGCCACCTGAGTTGGCCACTTGCCCAAGTTAAAATGGAGAATCGCAAAGACAGCAGGGAGAAATGGAGTCTAACCAAAAGAAGACGTTTTTGCAGAGTTCCTGTGTATTCTGTCTGCAAAGAAAGCAGACAGCACCGAAACCAGCGGCTATGCATGTTGATGAGCGATCCCCGGGAACAATTAGACCCATCAGAAGACGGCCACAATGAGAAATGGGTATTAAAAAGGTTGTCCTGCGCTTGGGAGCAATCTGTACACAGCAAACTCGCGTTTAAGAAGCCCGAGGAGGCACAGGCAGAGGCAGACATTCAGGCAGTCAGAGCGCACCAAAACCCCGCCTGGGTGAATGAAGGAAAGAACAACCACCTCCCCCCCCCCCCCCACCCCCCAAGAAGCCACAGGAATGTTACAACTGTGGTCAGGTAGGACACTTTGCACGAGAGTGCAACGCCCCCCAGAAAGCACAGAGAGGCCAACAGACAGGCACTCTGAACAGAAATAGGGAAAAGCCTATTTATAGTGTCAGCACCCGTTCAGACCCAGGAGACATGAACGGCACGGACTGACCGTGTTCGGGCTCCCCCACTTGGGTCTGTGACACCCTTTGGGATACGTCCGGACGACCGATAGTCATAGCAAAGATACGGGGACAGCCCATTGAATTACTCTGGGACACAGGAGGGTCCTGCATGACCATAAATTCATCCAATATGTTTCAGAAGGACACGTGGCTCACTACAGCCACAATCACCCTCAGCGGCTTCACAGGCCACTCACAGCAGGGACACATGACAGCCCCTGTACCCATCCAACTAGGGAACATCTCCACCAGACACCCCGTTGTTTTAGTAGATCTGCCCCACACAGCAGAACACGTTCTAGACATTGATTTTATGAACACACATAACGTCATTTGATCCAGTAAACCAGTGTGTGCCGAGAATGGCGAGGTCAGAAAGAGCCACCACAACGCTCACAGTAGGTGAGTACGCAAACAAGATTAGTGCAGTCGGAGAGTATTGGTTCAACCCGACAGCAATTAGCACGGACAAGCAGGTTAGGGCAGTTCTCCAGAAAAATAGGGCAGCATTTGCCACCCATAAGCATGACTGTGGCAGGATGGCTGGCTCTGTTCAAATTACAGGACCTGACCCCAGACCCCAGAAACAGTATGGATTTCCCCAGGAAGCAGAGGGAGAAATTGCAAAAGTTATCAACAGCTTATTAGAGCAGGGCGTACACAGATCAGTGGCCTCAACCAACAATGCCCCGATTTGGCCAGTGAGAAAGCCCGATGGATCATGGCAACTGACCATCGATGATCGGGAACTCAACAAAATCACCCCAGCCGCAGCCCCCACGGTAGCCACGAGTCCATGCTCAAACGTGGACTCAACTCACGATGCTTTACGGTTTTAGACGTCAGTAACGGCTTCTGGTCCATTCTATTGGCAAAGGCGTGCCAGTACAAATTTGCCTTCACATTTAAAGGACAGCAATATACGTGGACATGCCTCCCACAACGATTCCACAACTCCCCCTCCATTTTCCACCGACAGCTGGCAAATGGTTCAGCCAAATTCTCTCGCCCCGAATGTCTGGTCCAGTATGTGGACGGCCTATTACTGCAGACAGACACCAAGGCAGATCACATCACGCTTCTGTCTGAACTCCTGGAACTTCTACAGACAATTGGTTGTAAAGTGAACCCCAAAAAGGCCCAGATTTTGGAAGAAAAGGTGATATATTTGGGAACAATTATCACACATGGTAAACGCAGGATCGAGCATAAAAGGATTGACTCGATTGCTAAATTGCCCCTTCCCCAAAATGTTTCAGCCCTCCGGTCATTTTTAGGACTGGTTGGGTACTGTCAGAACCATATTGATGGTTTTGCGACAAAGGCAGCCCCACTCTCAGACCTCCTAAAGAAAGGAGCCCCTTGGGAATGGCATACGGATGCTGTGGGCGGACTTAAAAGAGCCCTCATTGCAGTCCCCGCACTCCAAGTTCCAGACCCGCTTTCCCCCCTATGCTATTGAGGTAGCAAGCACAGACCGCACCCTTTCGGACGTGCTCCTTCAGGAACGGCACGAGCAGCTACGACCAGTGGCTTACGCCTCTAGAATTTTAGATCCTGTGGAGCAAGGATTTTCAGCCTGCGAGAGGCACCTACTCGCAGTTTTCTGGGCAGTGCAGAATTTTTCCTACATTACCGGACTGAACCCCATCAGGATTCTGACCGAACACACCCCCACACAGCTTTTGTTACATGGACAACTGAAGGACAGAACAGTTAGTCACATTAGAGCAGCGAGATGGACCCTTCTTTTGCAGGGACGAGATATCACTGTGAAACGGACAAAGACACACACGTTTTTAGCAGATAACCTCCAGTACCCAGGAACACCCCATGAATGTGAGATCATATCCCCACTTCACAATACAGGACCCTTTATTGCAAAGACGCCCCCCAAAAAGACAGGAAGTTCAACCCAAAGCCCCCAGCACACAGACACGTGTGCACCTTTGTGGATTTATGTGGATGGTTCATCCACTGTTTTAAATGGTAAGCGCATTACAGGATGCGGCATCTACGTTGAGGACGCGGAGGGACGCGCATTAGAGGAGATCGCATTGAAATTACCAGGTCACAAGCAGCAGAGCTCGCGGCCATTGTTGAGCACCCAGATTCCTTCCCCAGCCCGGCAGACATCCACTCCGATAGACTCTATGTCTGCAACAGTTTAACGGATTTCCGACCCCTGTGGAAAACAAGAGGATTTGTTTCCGCAGATGGGAAGCCCCTGCCATCGGCCCCATTGCTCCGACATATTCGAGAGAAAGCAAAGGATAGGATTTTTGGCATAATTAAGGTTAGAAGTCACCACCGTTCCTCCCCCCCTGGAAATGTGAAAGCTGATGCAGTTCTGGATTCCCCCCTGAAAGCGCCCCAGTAAATGCAGTTCAAGACTCGCAGACTAACATTGAAGATTTAGTGCAGGCCCAAAAGCAGGACAGTAATCTCAGGGAGAGTTTGAAAGGAAAGATTGCAGCCCCGTACGACAGGTTTAAAAACGCCCTGACCACACATGATGGTATGGTCCTCAAAGACACCCTTTATCTGGTTCCTGAACAGGACAGAAATCAATTGATTGGCTTGTTCCATGACGGTCATGGACACCAGGGAATAGACCCCACCACAGCCCACCTGAGACAGCTCTGTTGGTGGCCAAATTTGAGAGAAGACGTTACACATTACGTAGAGAATTGCCTTATCAGTGCCCGGAATGATCCGGACAGATACGCCAAGAAAGCTCAGCTTAGCCACACCCGCCCCGTTAATGGCCCCTGGACCAACCTCCAGATTGATTTTATAGGACCATTGCCCCCTTGCAGGAATGGTTACAAGTATGTTTTAGTAGCGATAGACACGTTTACAAAATGGGTTGAAGCATTCCCATCCAGGACCAATACGGCAAAAACCACGGCAAAGATTTCAACCCACCACATCTTTACCGGATGTGGACTCCCCCGCAGAATTGAATCGGACCAAGGTTCCCATTTTACGGGACATGTCATTAAGAACGTCCTCACGATATTTGGCATAACACAGAAATTCCACATCGCATACCTCCCCCAGTCGAGTGGGATCGTGGAGCGCGTGAGTCGGACCCTAAAAGCAACCCTCCGAAAAATGGTCCAGGAGAATAACACGACTTGTGATTCAGTCCTCCCAATCGCGTTAATGTTTTTGCGAAATACTGTTGCGACTTCTACAGGTTTCACCCCACACACCCTCATGACCGGACGCCCCATGAAGGGTACAGAATTCCTTTTAGGACTTGACCTGACCAGCCCTCAACCACGGGGCCGCAGTAAAACAATTGGTAGAGAACGTAAAATCGGCTCAGCTAGCAGCCACGGTTAAATTAGGCACGAAAAGGAAACAGAGCAAGGCCTGTTTCGATAGGACAGCAGGTCATGCTGTCTGTCTACAACCCCAGCACATTCCTGTCGCCAAAGTATTCAGGTCCGTCCTCGATTGCGGGCAAAGTTAGCTCCTCGGTTTACAAGATCAAGTACCCCAACGGGAAGACTGCATAGTTTCATATACACCAGTTAAAGGCATCTGGCTCGCAGTCCAACCACGCACACCACGCCAGTCCAGCACCTCCACGGACACAACCTCGACTCCGCTCCTTGACTTTAGATTCCGCCCAACACGCCCACCAGCAGCTACAGCAGAGACAGCGACTGTGACTCTGACGACAGCCACAGCACTCCTCCCTACTATCCCCCAGAAACAGGCCCCACACCCAACGACCCTGACCACGATTCCAGTGACTCCCTTCCTGATCACGTTCCTCAACAACCCTCACCCAAGATCGCCCCCCCTACAATGGCGACATCGACTTTGTACATATGGATTTGGACAATTCGCTCAGGCACGTCCGGAATGACGAGATGGACCCACGGTCACACCATGCAGCCTCAGCAGCCATTATTCACTCCAGAGTATGGCATCCGGGAGAAGAGGGTGACAATGAGTCTGACTCCCAAAACCACAACCCCTTTACGACCCTGTTCCCGGATGACAATCGAGGTGTCCAGATGATGTAAAAAGAGGAACAGCTTGAGAGAGAAACGGTGTCCTTTCTGATGGAACCTGCACGTTTTGTGTTGCATGTTTGTTTGCTTGTGTTTGTGTGTTTTTTCCCAGGTACAACAGCTCTGCGGACACACGCCCTATTTGTCCGCAGATACCTCTGAGAACTTGCCGGCTTGCTGGTCAGCTGAGAGCTCGCCCGACCCCCGTTCATAACTGCTCTTCTGATTTGACGGTAGTCTTATCAGCAGAAACCTCTGGGAGCTTACCAGAGCTCCGTTCATAACTGCTCTTCTGATTTGACGGTAGTCGTATCAGCAGAAACCTCTGGGAACTTACCAGAGCCCCGTTCATAACTGCTCTTCTGGTTCGAAGTTTGAACCATTACAGCAACCCCCCACGATGACGACAGTCTTACCCGTTCTTGTCAGGTCGCTCAGGCAGTGGAGTAACGGCACTGATCCCCGCCCTGTCTGAGGACCCCCCTCTGGTCAGCTAAGCTCGGATAGAGCACAGTCCGGCCTACCCGGGGATCCCATCCAAATCTTACCCGTCGCGGCCCATACGCAACTCATTTGGTTTTAAAAGTTTGATTTTGTTTTGTTTTGTTTCAGGTAATCCTTTGGTTGCCAGCTTCCCATGCTATTTACACACAGGAACATGTGGATGGTAAACCGCAAAGCCTGCGAGACGGCGCGTAGTGGTACAATATTTGAGAGTATGTCTGGTCCTAAAATCCGTTTTTGAAAAAGAAAAATGAGGGAGTCACAGAGAGTGACCAATTATAAAAGGAAACTTGGCACAAAAGGACAGACTGCAATACAAGATATTAAACAAGATACTAACAGACACTATGGTTGATCTGACAGATTTTCAGACGCTCCAAGGAGGGATCAAAGGAGGAGAACACAAGAGAAGAGAACAGAAGAGAAGAGAAAGATGAAGAAGACATCTTCTACCTTTTTGATATGGATCATAGGATCCATGTGGTTGTGCGCGGACGCGAACCCCCTTACCCCCCACTCCACCAGCCGTTAATGTTTCACTTCTACAGAACACACAAAGCCCACTAACAAGTAGCAACACGCCGACCTGGTGTGACAAGTTCATCACCTGGTATTCCCTTTCCTATGTGGTAGAATCACTGTTAGCGTTGGCAATAATCTGCAGCATCGTGCAAACTCTTCGTATGAGGAAATGGCAAAGGAGAGCCTACCGCTCCCGCGCCCCGGTATATAGGATGGGATCCCCTATCTTCGGTTTCCACCAGGCCCCTGAACCCCTCGAAATGTAATAAAGAACTTTTTCATTTGTAAATAAAGAAATGTGTTTTCTGAAAGATTGTACAACTCTGAGCTTGACTGCCAAGCCAGAGAAATGAAATATGAATTCTGCTATTGTTTTGTAATGTTAGGAAGTTAGTATGCTTGGATGTTTTGAGTGAGTGTAGTTTATTGAGGACAGTTAGAGGTTCCAGTTTGTTGTTTTGTAATGCATGTCCACTTATGACATAGCGCCAATTAGAAACTTAGATAGATAGAGATTTTTTTTTTAGAACAGTACAGCACAGAACAGGCCCTTCGGCCCTTGATGTTGTGCCGAGCAATGATCACCCTACTCAAACCCACGTATCCACCCTATACCCGTAACCCAACAACCCCCCCCCCCTAACCTGACTTTTTTTAGGACACTACGGGCAATTTATCATGGCCAATCCACCTAACCCGCACATCTTTGGACTGTGGGAGGAAACCGGAGCACCCGGAGGAAACCCACGCACACACGTGAGGGGATGTGCAGACTCCACACAGACAGTGACCCAGCCGGGAATCGAACCTGGGACCCTGGAGCTGTGAAGCATTTATGCTAACCACCATGCTACCGTGCTGCCCACTAGATAGAGAAATACAGCACAGAACAGGCCCTTCGGCCCACGATGTTGTGCCGAACTTTTGTCCTAGGTTAATCATAGAATTTTGGACACTAAGGGCAATTTATCATGGCCAATCCACCCAACCCACACAGCTTTGGACTGAGGGAGGAAACCGGAGCACCCGGAGGAAACCCACGCACACACGGGGAGGATGTGCAGATTCCGCACAGACAGTGACCCAAGCCGGAATCGAACCCGGGACCCTGGAGCTGTGAAGCAATTGTGCTATCCACAATGCTACCGTGCTGCCCTTAAGAACAAATTAATCTACACTCCATTATTCTACCCTAATCCATGCACCTATCCAATAGCCGCTTGAAGGTCCCTAACGTTTCCGACTCAGCTACTTCCCCAGGCAGTGCATTCCAAGCCCCCACTACTCTCTGGGTAAAGAACCTACCTCTGACATCCCCTCTACATCTTCCACCATTTATCTTAAATTCATGTCCCCTTGTAATGGTGTGTTCCCCCGGGGAAAAAGTCTCTGACTATCTACTCTATCTATTCCCCTAATCATCTTATAAACCTCTATCAAGTCGCCCCTCATCCTTCTCCGTTCTAATGAGAAAAGGCCTAGCACCCTCAACCTTTCCTCGTAAGACCTACTCTCCATTCCAGGCAACATCCTGGTAAATCCTTCAAGCTTCGCGTTAGGATCACAAGGAGGGAGTGTAGCCAACTGAGTTGGCCACTTCCCCAAGTTAAAATGGAGAATTGCCAAGACAGCAGGGAAAAATGGACAGCCTAACCAAACAAGTAGTTTTGCAGAGTTCCTGGGTATTCTGCCTGCAAAGAAAGCAGACAGCACCGAAACCAGCGGCTATGCATATTGATGAGCGATCCCCAGGAACAATTATCTACATTTGAGACACTCAATAGCAAGTCAGACTCCTCGGAGCCAACGGGAGTCCGAAACAAAGGAGACAAACAAGCCAGAAAGATCCGCCCAGCCATCGAGGAACAGTCCCAGTATTGGGGAATTCAAACCAATCGATTGGTATGGGATCCAATCGATTGGAAGTAAGCCCGGGGTCCGCCCAAAAGGGTGCAAAGCCCCTGGGACCCATAAAAGACAGGTCTGAAGTTCAGTTCACTCTCTTAGCCGGCTCTCCCAGCAGAACATCTTAGCAGCTCTCGAAGAACTTGACCGTAAGAAGGAGAGGCCTGGCCAACTGCTGCACCATCAAGCAAATGTCCAGTCAATGCACGCCACGAGATAGACGCTCCTGACCCCTTAGTCCGTACCAGCTGGAAGCCTGCAGACTCAGGATCGAGCAGGAGGCTATTATTCCCTGACCCAGCGGGTTCCCTTATCCAGATAAGTATTGGCCTGTTAGTGGTAGGAATAGTTTAGTCTTTTAGCATTGTATGCATGAGTAGCGATAACTGTGTATTAATAAACGTGTCTTGATTTGAACCTTACTAATTGGTGTATTGAGTCACTGATCTGAACCTGAACCTCATGATGGTATCATAAATGATACCTGGCGACTCCAGAGCTAAGTAATAAAACAGAGCCAAGTGGGTGTAAAGTGCACTCACCAGAATGAGCAACATTGGTATCAGTATTACAATTAGTGGTGAACCATCAAAAGCAAGATTTAGTGGGCTTTATCAAACTGAAAGGAAATTGAGTGAGGTGAATTATTTGATAAGAACGCCAGACAGAAGGAACTTTCAGAGTGTGTGAAGGATCTTAAGATTTGAAGTAGAGCTTCAATTCAATTCAAGGTTACCGGTTGTTCTTGTATATTACTGAAACTCAGTAGAAATTCAAGTTAAAAATTTGTCAGGTGCAAATAAGAATTGTTTTATTTTGGAGTTCATTAGTTACAACTTGAAAATCATTTAAAAGGTAGTTTGTAGACAATTTGATTTTCTTCAAAGAATCACAGGAATTATCTTCTGAGACAATAGCACGAACACAACTTTAAAAGTCAAAGTCTGAAGTCAAAGTCTGAAAATGAAATAGGAATACAGAACTCTTTTCTAATTCTCTTCCTTTACTTCATTTCTCTCCTCTCTTCTTCTCTACTCTTTCTCTACTCCTTTGTCTCTCTGTCTCTCCATCTCTCTGCCTCTCTACCTCTCTACAAAGTGGTGGCCAAATCGTCCATGGATATACTATTTCATATCTGTCTTAAGCGATCCAATCACACCCCAATATAATCCTAATTGGTTTGGGTTAGGCTCAAACACATTTGATTTGATAGCAAGCTGTCCATCTATTAATAACAAGGCAACACAGTCTAAAATGTTTCAGCTCGCATAATCATGGAATGTAATTTACCCTAATCTCAAATGGCGTGAGAATCATGCAATGCTTCGTTCTTATTCCACGTTGCCATGGATTCAACTCTTGTCCTTGGAAAAATGTAATGTTCTTATCAGACTTCTGTGTTTTGCAAACTCATGACTGAGTTTGGAAATTATATGTTTCTTTCATTTTAAATCTGGGAATTAATATTTATGCTTTAAGCAGCTTTTTACCTGTATTAAGTGTATTTAAAATACCTGGCTTCTACAGTATGTCATATTAATCTGCTCAATAGGTACGTTGATAGAGAAGGAAAGAAATTGGAGGTGTTAGTCGTTGTAACTCAGAGAGAACAGATAAAATCCAGGTGATTCTGAATTTGACATTCCTCAAATTAGATTAGACAATGAGGAAGCAATAAGAAATTTGGATAAATTACTGAGCTAACTTCCAGAGGAAAATCCGAGTCACATAGAGTTATATTAGGGAACAAATTAGGAAGTACAAAAGTAATTATACATGATGTAGATGTGGGAGATTCCATTCCAATTAAACAACATCCATATATACTCAATCCACTAAAGGACTACAGGTCCAGAGGTCACTGAAAGGGGCAACCCAGGTGGAGAAGGTAGTCAAGAAGGCGTACGGCATGCTTGCCTTCATTGGCCGGGGCATTGAGTATAAGAATTGGCAAGTCATGTTGCAGCTGTATAGAACCTTAGGGCACACGGAGTATAGTGTTCAATTCTGGTCGCCACACTACCATAAGGATGTGGAGGCTTTAGAAGAGATTTAGCAGGATGTTGCCTGGTATGGAGCGCATTAGCTATGAGGAGAGGTTGAATAAACTCGGTTTGTTCTCACTGGAGCGATGGAGGTTGAGGGGCGACCTGATAGAGGTCTACAAAATTATGAGGGGCATAGACAAAGGCTTTTTCCCAGGGTCGAGGGGTCAATTACTAGGGGGCATAGGTTTAAGGTGCGAGGGGCAAGGTTTAGAGGAGATGTACGAGGTATGTTTTTTTACACAGAGGGTAGTGGGTGCCTGGAGCTCGCTGTCGGAGGAGGTGGAGGAAGCCGGGACAATAGTGACGTTTAAGGGGCATCTTGGCAAATGCATGAATAGGATGGGAATAGAGGGAAACGGACTCAGGAAGTGTAGAAGATTTTAGTTTAGACGGGCAGCATGGTTGGCACAGACTCGGAGGGCCGAAGAGACTGTTCCCGTGCTGTACTTTCCTTTGTTCTGTTGCTCATTCTAGTGAGTGCACTTTACATCCACTTGGCTCTGTTTTGTTACTTAGCTCTGGAGTCGCCAGGTATCTTTTATGCTACCACCACGAGGTTCAAGTTCAAGTTCTGATCAAGGACTCAGTACACCAGTTAGTAGGGTGCAAATCAAAACACGTTTATTATATACACAGTTAATCGCTACTCATGCATAAACACTAATAAACTAGGCTACCTCTACCACTACAGGCCAATACCTATCTTTGAACTCCTCAATACTGGGGCTGTTCCCTGATCACTGGGCGTTCCTTAGGTGCTCGTTAGCCTCTTTTGTCTTGGACTCCTGCGGGCGCCGAGGGGTCTGGTTCCGTGGTGATCGTTTTCAATTGTTACCATTGTACGCGGGAATTGCTCAATTAATATGTATGGCTGCTGGTTTCAGTGCTGTCTGCTTTCTGCGGACTGAATCCACGAAGGAACTCTGCAAAACTGCTTGTTTTCGCCTGCTGTCCATTTTTCCCTGTGCTCTTTGCGAATCTCCATTTTGACTCGGGAAGTGGCCAACCCAGGCGGCTACACTCCCTTCTTGTGATCCTGACACAAAGCGAGAAGGATCACACAACTATGTCGTCTTCATTCCCTGACCACAGCGAACCCTCTTCCATGGCCTCTACACAGTCCTCCACTATGCAAGAAAATTTAACCTAACAATTTCTAAGTGGCGCTGTGTCATAAAAGGGACAGGCATTACAAAACAACAAAAACGGTGCCTCTAACTATCCTTCATAAACTACACTCACTTACACATCCAAACATACTATCTTCCTAACAATGCACAAATAAAACAGCAATTACATTTTTCTCTGGCTTGGCAGTCAAGCTCAGAGCAATACATTCTTTCAGTCACAAAACAAAATTCTTTATTTACAAAACGCAAACGGACGGAAGTCCTTTATTACATCTCTAAGGGTTCGGGGGCTCGGTGAAGACCGAAAATAGGGGATCTTATCCTGTAAACCGGGGTGCGAGAGCGGCATGCTCTCCTTCGCCAATTTCTCATTCGCATCGTCTGCACGATGCTGCAGAATATCGCCAACACTGAAAGGGATTCAATTACATAGGAAAGGGAGTACCACGTTATGAACTTCTCACACCATGATGGTGTGTTGCTACTGGTTACTGGGATCAGGGTGCTCTGGGGAAGTGAATCATTAACAGCTGGGGGGGGGGGGTTGGGGTGAGGGGGTTCACGTTCACGTGCAAATACACAAGAACACTAATGAAAAATACAGTCGCTGCTGTCATAGAACATAGAACATAGAACAGCACAGAACAGGCCCTTCAGCCCTCGATGTTGTGCCGAGCAATGATCACCCTACTTAAACCCACGTAACCCGTATACCCGTAACCCAACAATCCCCCCATTAACCTTACACTACGGGCAATTTATCATGGCCAATCCGCCTAACCCGCACATCTTTGGACTGTGGGAGGAAACCGGAGCACCCGGAGGAAACCCACGCACACACGGGGAGGACGTGCAGACTCCGCACAGACAGTGACCCAGCCGGGAATCGAACCTGGGACCCTGGAGCTGTGAAGCATTGATGCTAACCACCATGCTACCGTGAGGCCCCTCATCTTTCTTCTCTTCCTTCTTCTTCTTCTGATCTCTTCTTGGAGCGTCTGGAAATCTATGGGATCAAGCATCGTGTCTGTTACCATCTTGCTTAATATCTTGAACATTAGCATGTCTGTCCTCTAATGTCAATTTCCCTTTTACAATTGGTCACTCTCTGTGACTCCCTCATTTTTTTTTTCAAAAACGAATTTTGGGACCAGCCATACTCTAAAACACGGTACCACTGCGAGCCGTCTCGCAGGCTTTGCGGTTTACCATCCACATGTTCCTGGGTGTAAATAGCATGGGGAGTTAGCAACCGAAGGGTCAACTGAAACAAAATAAAACAAAACAAAACTTTTAAAACCAAGAGTGCCAAATTTAGTTGCGTATGGGCCGCGAGGGGTAAGTTTTGGATGGGATCCCCGGGTAGGGCGGGCTGTGCTCTACCCGAGCTTAGCTGACCAGAGGGGGGTCCTCAGACAGGGCGGGGATCAGTGCCGTTACTCCACTGCCTGAGCGACCTGACAAGAACGGGTAAGAGTGTCGTCATCGTGGGGGGTTGCTGTAATGGTTCTACCGTCAAATCAGAATAGCAGTTATGAAAGTGGCTCTGGTAAGTTCCCAGAGATTTCTGCTGATACGACTACCGTCAATTCAGAAGAGCAGTTATGAACGGGGGTCGGGCGAGCTCTCAGCTGACCAGCAAGCCGTCAAGTTCTCAGAGGTATCGGCGGACAAATAGGGCGTGTGTCCGCAGAGCTGTTGTACCTGGGAAAAAACACACAAACACAAGCAAACAAACATGCAACACAAAACGTGCAGGTTCCATCAGAAAGGACACCGTTTCTCTCTCAAGCTGTTCCTCTTTTTACATCATCTGGACACCTCGATTGTCATCTGGGAACAGGGTCGTAAAGGGGTTGTGGTTTTGGGAGTCAGACTCATTGTCATCTTCTTCTCCCGGATGCCATACTCTGGAGTGAATAATGGCTGCTGAGGCTGCATGGTGTGATCGTGGGTCCATCTTGTCATTCCGGACGAGCCTGAACGAATTGTCTAAGTGCGTGTGTACAAAGTCGGGGTCGCCATTGTAGGGGGGGGGGGGGCGGTCTTGGGTGAGGGTTGTTGAGGAACGTGATCAGGAAGGGAATCACTGGAATCGTGGTCAGGATCGTCGGGTGTGGGGCCTGTTTCTGGGGGATAGTAGGGAGGAGTGCTGTGGCTGTCGTCAGAGTCACAGTCGCTGTCTCTGCTGTAGCTGCTGGTGGGCGTGTTGGGCGGAATCTAAAGTCAAGGAGCGGAGTCGAGGTTGTGTCCGTGGAGGTGCTGGACTGGCGTGGTGTGCGTGGTTGGACTGCGAGCCAGATGCCTTTAACTGGTGTATATGAAACCACGCAGTCTTCCCGTTGGGGTACTTGATCTTGTAAACCGAGGAGCTAACTTTGCCCGCAATCGAGGACGGACCTGAATACTTTGGCGACAGGAATGTGCTGGGGTTGTAGACAGACAGCATGACCTGCTGTCCTATCGAAACAGGCCTTGCTCTGTTTCCTTTTCGTGCCTAATTTAACCGTGGCTTCTAGCTGAGCCGATTTTACGTTCTCTACCAATTGTTTTACTGCGGCCCCGTGGTTGAGGGCTGGTCAGGTCAAGTCCTAAAAGGAATTCTGTACCCTTCATGGGGCGTCCGGTCATGAGGGTGTGTGGGGTGAAACCTGTAGAAGTCGCAACAGTATTTCGCAAAAACATTAACGCGATTGGGAGGACTGAATCACAAGTCGTGTTATTCTCCTGGACCATTTTTGGGAGGGTTGCTTTTAGGGTCCGATTCACGCGCTCCACGATCCCACTCGACTGGGGGAGGTATGCGATGTGGAATTTCTGTGTTATGCCAAATATCGTGAGGACGTTCTTCATGACACGTCCCGTAAAATGGGAACCTTGGTCCGATTCAATTCTGCGGGGGAGTCCACATCCGGTAAAGATGTGGTGGGTTAAAATCTTTGCCGTGGTTTTTGCCGTATTGGTCCTGGATGGGAATGCTTCAACCCATTTCGTAAACGTGTCTATTGCTACTAAAACATACTTGTAACCATTCCTGCAAGGGGGCAATGGTCCTATAAAATCAATCTGGAGGTTGGTCCAGGGGCCATTAACGGGGCGGGTGTGGCTAAGCTGAGCTTTCTTGGCGTATCTGTCCGGATCATTCCGGGCACAGATAAGGCAATTCTCTACGTAATGTGTAACGTCTTCTCTCAAATTGGGCCACCAACAGAGCTGTCTCAGGTGGGCTGTGGTGGGCTCTATTCCCTGGTGTCCATGACCGTCATGGAACAAGCAAATCAATTGATTCCTGTCCTGTTCAGGCATAAATGCTTCACAGCTCCAGGGTCCCAGGTTCGATTCCCGGCTGGGTCACTGTCTGTGTGGAGTCTGCACGTCCTCCCCCTGTGTGCGTGGGTTTCCTCCGGGTGCTCCGGTTTCCTCCCACAGTCCAAAGATGTGCGGGTTAGGTGGATTGGCCATGCTAAATTGCCTGTAGTGTCCTAATAAAAAGTAAGGTTAAGGGGGGGTTGTTGGGTACGGGTATAGGGTGGATATGTGGGTTTGAGTAGGGTGATCATAGCTCAGCACAACATCGAGGGCCGAAGGGCCTGTTCTGTGCTGTTCTATGTTCTATGTGTGGTCAGTGTGTTTTTAAACCTATCGCACGGGGCTGTAAACTTTCCTTTTAAAATCTCCCTGAGATTACTGTCCTGCTTTTGGGCCTGCACTAAATCCTCAATGTTTGTCTGCGAGACCTGAACTGCATTTACTGGGGCGCTTTCAGGGGGGGGGGGAATCCAGAAATGTCCGTGCCTGGAGCGTGCCTTAGCCAGCGCGTCGGCTTTCACATTTCCAGTGGGGGGATGAACGGTGGTGACCTCTTACTTTTATAATTCCAAATGTCCTATCTTTGGCTTTATCTAAAATGTGGCAGAGCAATGGGGCTGAAGGAAGGGGTTTCCCGTCCGCTGAAACAAAACCTCTTGCTTTCCACAGGGGTAGGGATTCTGTAAGGCTGCTGCACACATAGAGGCTGGGCGAGTAAATGGGTTCTGTGGGGGGGTTTAAATCACCGAAAACTGCTGTGAAATGTACCCACAGACGTCCTGCAAACACGGTGGGGTGTTCTGTTTGCTTTTGCCTGCACTTAATCAGGCTTTCAACTGGGTCACCTCTGTTATAACCGATCGCGTCCAGGATGGCCGCGTGCATCTCTGCAAGGGCGCCTCCTCCTACCTTCTGGGGGTCGGGAAGGGCCGCTACAACTGAGGGGGTCTAAACTTAAAACGGTGAGCTTCACCTGCTCACGCTCATCCAGGCCGTACATGGTCGCCTGCTGCTTCACTCTTGCGAAGAATTGGTGGGGGTCTGCGTTGGGGAGGAACGGTGGGATCCTCGCGCACACGTCCCTTAGTTGGGTCACGGTTAAGGGGGTGGTGTACGTGAATTCCGCGTCTCCGTCCGCTGCGGTGGGTGGTGACCGGATTCATTGATGCCTGTTCTATCTGCTCTGTGGGGGGTTGGGGTGCTTTCCTTTTTTGGGGCTTCCCCTGCGCACATGTACCCTGAACATATCTCTGCGCTGTCTCACTAAGTTCCTGTCAATCAGGGCCATCTTCTCCCTCTAACTGGGATCCAAAGGTGCTTTGGAACCCATTCTGTACGGAAAGCAAAGACTGCAGTTCAGCAATCTGCTTCCGACATTGCACGTGGTCTAAGGAGCTTTATCTCTGGTCCGTGGTAACAGCATGGAGTGCTCTTAACGCTGCCTTTACGTCACTGCATTGCTTTTGCAATGCCTCTACCTGCTTCTCCGTTTCCTCTCTTACCAGGACTGCACACTGCGTATCCTGATAGGCCCTTATCGTACTGTGATTGGAAGCTGCTCAGATGCGCTAGACAAGACTGGTGTGCCCTCTTGGCATCATCCACCGCTCTGCCCTTTGCTGCCAACTTCTTTCTTAACTCTGGGTTCTCACTTTGCACTTTACTCATGCGATGTTTCTCCTCCAACTCTTTGCGGAGCGTCCGAACCACCTCCTCTGTGCCTCTCAATTGTGCCAAGCAGGACACAATTGCCATCGGCTTGCACGCTTTTCCCAAACTCTTCTTGAGCATTTCGCTCAGGTTCTCCCGTAAGTATGTCCGATACCCCCGGGACCTGTTTCCTGATTTGAGCAAAAGTCCCTCCAAAAGGGCCGTCCTTTCCCTTTGAGGTACTTCCTGAGTTCCAGCTCCCGAACGGGACACTAACCTACTCTACTGCTGCTGTTGGTCGCTGCGACCACGAATTCTTGCGGGTTGATGAGGCATTCCATTGCCTGCATGGCCATTTCTCCTATCTTATGCTCTTTCTTAAAATTTGGTACGAGGGAGACTAAGGCGGTGTTGCAAAACACGGGTACGGCTTTCGCTAATTTCCGGAATATAAACTCCCAAGTTTTTTCGCAACAAAATCTATCAGTTTCACCTTATAACCCTGTTAGTTACGCATGCATTAACACACTTCCGAATTATGAGGATTGATCAGAACTGCTTGAACTCTTGTCATTGTTTCTGTTCCCAATTGGATTTCTGATTTCAAATTGCTGGGTTCTCTCGGAGTGGGGGGGGGGGGGGGCACTTCTAATCGAGTCCCGGCGGAGTCGCCACTAAATGTTGCTCGTTCTAGTGAGTGCACTTTACACCCACTTGGCTGTTTTATTACCGTGCTTTAGAGTCGCCAGGTATCTTAATGATACCACCACGAGGTTCAAGTTAAAGTTCTGATCAAGGACTCAGTACACCAGTTAGTAAGGCTCAAATCAAAACACGTTTGTTATACACACAGTTAATCGCTACTCATGCATAAACACTAAGAAACTAGGCTACCTCTACCACTACAGGCCAATACTTATCTTTGGAAAGGAAAACCCACTGGGTCAGGGAACGATGGCCTCTTGTTCAATCCTGGGGCTGCAGGCTTCCAACTGGTATGGACTAAGGGTCAGGAGCGCCTATCTCGTGGCGTGCGTTGACTGGGCACTTACTTGGAGGCGCAGCTGCAAGGCAGTTCAGGGTCAGGTGTTGTTTCGGTCTGCAGCGTGACCCTGCCGAGAGGTCTATCGAGGAGAACTGGCAAGAGTGTAGTTAGGCTGGCCTCGCTGAGAGCCAAACTACCAAGAGAGACTGAATTGTTACCATTGTACCCGGGAATTGCTCAATTAATATCTATGGCTGCTGGTTTCGGTGCTGTCTGCTTTCTGCGGACTGAATCCACTAAAGGAACTCTGCAAAACTGCTGGTATTCGCCTGCTGTCCATTTTTCCCTGTGCTCTTTGCGAATCTCCATTTTGACTCAGGAAGTGGCCAATCCAGGTGGCTACAGTTCTTAACACAGGTACAAAAGAAGATTGACAGCATGCTCAAGAATGATAGCATTGAAGTGAGTTGCAGCGGATTGGAGCTCACCTATTGTGATGGTACCAAAACCAGATGGAATGCAACGATTGTTTGTTGACTATAGAAAAGCCGTCACCAAGTCCGATTGGTGTCATATTCCTGTATCTGTATCAGAAAGGTGAGACAAGCGAATTTTATTACCGAAATTGACTTGCTAATGGGATGCTGGATTGGTGGTAAACTTGGCTAAAAGTGAGCTTGCAAAAGCCCAAGTCACATTCTTCGGCCAGATGGTTGGACATGGTCAGGTGACCCCCCCCCACGGAACGTGAAAACGGAAGCTACTCGGGGGGTTTCCAATACCATCAACGAGGAGAGACGGTCTGAGACTCCTGGGCCCCCGAGTGATTCCGACCGGAAACCCGTGCCAAATTTCACTGGCGGAACCCTTAAAAAAAGAACTGGAAATTCAACTGAGGGTCAGGATGTCAGGAGGCAATCGACAATCTGAAAACTGTGTTGACCACCCCCACCGGTTTTGGCGACACCGAACTATGCCCAGCAAATTAAGGCGGCAATTGATGCACGCGATGTCGGCCATGGTGCTGTACTGTTGCAGGAAGGCGCCGACAGATTGGAAAGACTTGCTGGTTATTTTTTTTTATATAAAGAAAACAAAATATTCTGCAAAAGAATTGTTCTGACATCGAAAAGCAAACGCTGAGTTTGGTGCTGGCATTGCAACATTTTGGCATTTTGCGTTGTTGGCAATTGATCGGAGACGATTGCTTACCCGGACCACAATCCATTGACGCTTCTGGAGAAGTTTAAAGATCGAAATGCACGACTGTTTAGCCGGTGTTTGTTGTCACAACCATTTGGATTGAAAATTATACGTGCGGCAGAAAGAGAGAACGTGATTGCACACACTTATCACAGCTTTGAGATGCAAGAAGAAGACTGACAAGTATGACAAGGTATGTATCTCATACAGCAAGAGCAGTGATCAGTAAGGAATTGTATGTAAAGTTTTGGAAAATTAAGCCATCTCTTCATATTGCTGCCACATTTCCTTTAAAATGTATGTGTGATGGATGTAAGCATTGGTGCATATATATATTTTATATCTGTTGCAATAATGTTTTTAAAAGCCTAGGTTAAGGTATATATTTGTTGTAATAATATATTAAAGAACCTAGCTTGGGTACCCAGAATGGGTGTCTGCTAAAGCTGTAATCAAGGAGTCGTAAAAGGTGAAGCAATTATTGATCTTTCCCACTCACTTGCTTACAGATAGAGGGCAAATGGAACAGTGCTCATGTTTTGGATGGTTACCTGGGTACAGGTAATTTGAGGAATTGTGCTCAGTCAGGCCACGGGACATTTTAGTGGGGTTACAGATGATGGAATTGATGGGAGGAGCCAGGTCTGTCTGTAGTTCACAATTTTGCCAAATGCTGTTCGGTTGAGCAATTTGGTCGGACAAAACGTGCTCTTGAAAAGCGTCTCTCTCCAAAAGGTCTTTGCAACCGAGGAAGACAAGAAAACCTCTTGTGTTAGCTTTATTCAGAAGTGGCCTGCGAACTGGCGGGACTGTCATATGAGGTGAGACTGAGTGGGTTGAGCTCATATTCATTGGAGTTCAGAAGCGAGAGGGGATCGCACAGAAACTTGTAAAATTGTGACATGATCGGAGAGGGTAGATTCAGAAAGAATGTTCCCGATGGTGGGGGAGCCCAGAATTAGGGGTCATCGTTTGGGGTAAACCTTTTAGGACTGAGGCGAGGGGAAATTCCTTGACCCAGAGAGAGTGGTGAATCGGTGGAACTCACTACCACAGAAAGTGGTCGAGGACAAAACGTTGTATAATTTCAGGATGGAGTTAGATACAGCTCTTGGGGCTAAAGGGATCATGGATATTGGAGGGGGGGGGGGGAGAAGGTGGGATCAGGGAATTGAACACATCCCCGTGATCCATTACAATGCCCGCAGAGATTGTGGCCAATCTCCTTCAGAGCGGAGAGGGTTGAGTGTTGCCAGCTGCTCAGGGAGTGCTGCACTGCCAGAGGTGCCGGCTCTGAAGGTGTTAAAGCGAGACCCCGTCGGTCAGCCCGGGTCCGATATTTACCCATCGTTCTGTGCGTGGGATCTTACCGTGCGCCGATTGTGTGCCATGTCTGCTTTACCGTACACTTCATAAAACCAGCGCCGCACCCGGGGTCTCACGGGCGAGATCATCGCAAACTCACCTCACCCATCCTCGCCTCTACTCTCACATCCTCCTCATTCTCCATCACCCTCATTTCCTACCTCCTCATCCTCCGTCACACTCACCCCCACTCCCTCACCCTCATTCCCTATCTC